>NC_056725.1:849554296-849581796 GCF_019279795.1 Protopterus annectens
CTGCACATAGAAAAAGGCAAATAGCATAAAGGGAAAAACTTTCCTGTTAAGATCCAGGGAATATCTCTCTCTCTCTCTCATTAAGCACCCTATTCCTCCTGCAAATCTCCCTACTGATACAGGTCTTGGACTCCTCCCAGATTAATGTTAACACTCTACACCTAGAGCTATAAGATGATGAACTTGAATGCCCACAGCTGATGTAGAACTCCACAGTCCCAATTATTCACTGGGGTATCCAGATACAAACATATTAGATCAGTTTTGAGTGAACTACAACGGCTCCCTATCGGATAATGCATCATCAATAAAGTTCTTGTAGTAATAAAAATAAATAAATAAAGTCCTTGTACTTGCGTATATGGCCTTACATGGACCGGATCCTCTCGGTCTCCAGGAGTAGCAGGTTCAATATCTGCCTCCTTCCCTGTGTCCAGCAGGTCCTTCTTCACCAAAGGACTCATCCCTAAAACTTACTATTAGATTGGCTAAGAAAGTCTCCAACATTGGATTGCTTCAATCTATCAATCTTTAAAGTCACACCATTTTGAATTGGCTTTTAATTTAAAGTAATTATTAACATCTGTCCAGATGCTATCCTACTGTTTACAATTTCGATACATTTTATCATTAGTTACTACTAATGCCTTTATGCATGCATAGTTTAAGATTTTGTCTTTTATTTCACTATTTTATTTGCTGTACTTTGTCTACATACAAGCATGTAATAAAACCTTAACTACCCCTGCCATGGACAAAGACAAGACCTTCTGACTTTTCAGTTCCAGTAGGCTTCAAACATATATTAGTATCCTGAAAGTATAAGGTCTGCTGAAGAAACATTAATATAAATAAAATTGTACTTAACAAGCAGAAAGCAATGGTCTACTTAAAGCTGCAATACATTTAACTATGATTATAACACATAATAAAGATTAAGGGAAAAAAAACACTTTGAACTGTAACAAAATACGCAGAATAAAATCTTGATACCCTATTATAAGAAACAGCTAAATTTAGTCTTGCTTTTTTTTACATACAGCATAGCAATACATATTAGAACCAAAACAATAATTTACATCACTACTGCACTTTATTGATGTATTAGATTTTATTTATTGGGATAATCTGATTATGCACAAAAGTAGCCCCTTTCCAGTAGAGGACCAGGGATAAGGTCTGCAAGTACACCCATGCAATAGCTTCAAATACAAATGTGCACACAGACACACACACACACACAGACACACGTGCATCTGTGTGTGTACACACACGCATCTGTGTGTGTACACACACATATATTTATATATATATATATATATATATATATATATATATATATATATATATATATATAAATACATATACACACACACACACACACACACAATGTGAATTGTCAAATACAAAGCCTACACATGTGCAGCATCATTTTGAAAAAATATAGAGATGTGCAATACAAATGCAATGACTGCAAGCATCCGATATAGTAGTAGCATTGAGGTTTGAGGTGAATATGTGATATGATACAAGACAGGTAACGGAGTGTAATTAGTCAGAGGACAGGAGAAGAAGGCAAGGAGATTTACTTACGATTAAGTAATGAGTAAAGGCACAGTTAGAGAAAGTAAAGGATCAACAGAAATAGAGTGTAGTGTAGCTGAAACAGGACTGAGCTTGTATGAGAAGGTGTGCACAGGATATGGGCTCAGCCAAGAGTGAAGCAGAGGATAGCAAGGAGGCCAATATGTGTTCTTGGAACTGCATTTTGAAAGACTTATGGCTGCTGAGTTGTCTGAGGGTCAGAGATAAGGACTTCAACATTCTGGAGACATACAAGGAGTACAGAGAATCACTTGCAGAGCTGTGTGATTTAGACATCTGGATGGGTACTTCAGCTGTAATACACAGCAGTCTACTTGGGAAATAATGCTGAATTATATTGCTTCGGACTGGCATTGATTAGACCTATAGAAATGCTCATGACTGATTAGCAGTTGTGAATAAGATTGGTAATGTGGTAGTTCTAGCAAACACAGTTTAAGTGCCAGGCAATGGCAGGATATCCTGGGCATATTAGCAGCAAATTAGCTGCTTTATCACAGCACTGATCTACAAGAAACAGTTGTGCAGCAAATAAACTGATCAGCACCAGACCGGTATAAAGAATTAGGGGCAGTAAGGTAGAGCCCCTTTTCTTGGAGCAATGATAAGGAAAGGTTTGATCTTGTACAGTACTTCATGTTTTTGGTGTTTTTTTTTAATTACTTCTCTTATGTGGAAATCGAACTTCAGGTATTCGTTGACAATTACTCGTACTATTTTGTATGGGACACAAGCTCAGTCCTGGTAAGGTTTAAGGAGGTTATTGTAAAGCAGGGATTCTGTTTAGAGAAAAGTTTTTAGGGAATAGGATTAGTTTTGATTTTCTGGGCTTTAGTAGTAGTTGTGAATTACTGAGTCAAAATTCAGTTGATGTGAATGAATCCTAGGTGATCTACTGAGGCTTAGGTTTTTAGCAGGCACAGCATAAGACAGTAGAGCCATGGGCATACTGCATGATGGTGGCATGCTTACTAGCCATCTGGAAAATGCTTATGAATATGCTGAAAAGTAGTGCCCAAGTATGCATGCTTGAGGGACTCCAAGCAATACAGGGAGGAAGGAGGAGTAGGAATCTTTCCATTTGACAGCCCTGACATTTGTCACTGAGGTAGATTTTAAACCATGAAAGGGATGGGATATCAAGTCCAAGAGTGGAGAGTCTTTGAATGAATAGTGTATGGGAGATTGTGTCAAATGCTTTTGACAGGTAAAGGAAAACAGCAGAGAAATGATTACTTTTATTTTTGCTTTACTTTATGTTTGAAATAAAGTTGAGGAGTGCTGGTGGTGATATGATGCGGGCAGAAGCCATATTGCTGTGGGGATAACAGACTGCTACCTAGCATTAACTTCATGAGTTGAGATTCATTTTTCAAGTACTTCTGATAGAGTGTGAAAGAATGGCAACTGGTCTGTGGTTGGCGAGGTCAGCTATATTAAAGCCTTTAGGCAGCAGTAAAATGTAAAATTTCTCTCACAGGACAGAGACATAGTTTTCTTTTAAGAAGAGATTTATTAAGGTGACAGTGGTGGGTTTCAGCTGACTGAATACATTTTCAATGTCAGAAGCGGGTGAAAGGAAAAGGCTATAAAAAGAAGTTATGTACTTACCATAACGTTCCATGTGAGTTGTTTATCTCGCCTTTATTCTCACTGATGGGTTTGGAGCCGATCCTCGGCTCCGACACGGCCAATAGCAAAGCTCAAGGTTTGCCAGTAGCTCGAGACCAAGCCCCTTATCCCATAATGCACTGCTGGAATTACCTCAGATCTTGTTTGCTGCAAATATATATATATATATATATATATATATATATATATATATATATATATATATATATACACACACATATATCTTTACCCTACTCTAAAAGGGGAACACTTTCCAAAAGAAAATAAGTACTGAGGAGCCAGGATAGTACTAGCCTCTAAGTGTACTGTCAGCCAGGAGGGGGAAGGAGGGAGGGACGTGAGAATAAGGGCGAGATAAACAACTCACATGGAACATTATGGTAAGTACATAACTTCATGTGAAGTTGTTAAATCTCACCGTTTATTCTCACTTGGGTGGCTCATGGGAGTACATTTTTCAGCACTGTAGAACCAAAGGAAGACCTGTCCCTGACTGCCTTATCTACTTTGTAATGCGTAATAAAGGTATGAGGCTTAGACCAAGTGGATGCAGCACAAATATTGTCAAGGGGCAATTTAGCTTGAAAGGCAGAAGATGTAGAAACAGCTCTGGTAGAATGAGCCTTAGGTCTGTGCGTTAATGGCATGTTTGCATTTGCATAAACAAAGGATATACAGTCTGATAACCATTTAGGTAAGAGTTGTTTTAGCCACTGGATTTCCTTTTCTAGCCTCCGAAAAGGACACAAAAAGCTGATCTGATTTTTTTTGATATCCTTAGTTCTATCAAGATAAAATCGGAGCTGTCTGTGTACGTCAAGTTTATGGAGCATGTATTCCAATTTGTTAGAGTAGTTGGGGAAAAAGACTGGTATGTATGATGCAGAAGGCATATATTATGTGAGGATGAGGATAATAGACTGCTACCTTGCCTTACTTCAGAGAGAGGATTCATTTTTTCAAGTTGACAATAGAGTGAAGAATGGGCATTGATATCCCTTAGTTATCAAGATAAAAATCCGAACTGTCTGTGTATACTAAGTTTATGGAGCATGTATTCCAATTTCAATAACTTGATTAATATTGGATTCAGAACAGACTTTAGGCAAAAATGAGGGGTTTGTTCTGAGAGATACTCTACCAGCATGGAAAATCATGTAAGGTGGTCTTACAGATAATGCTTGGAGTTCTGACACTCTGCGGGCAGAAGTAATGGCCACTAGAAAAATAGTTTTCCAGAATAAATATTTGAGATCACAAGAAGATGCTGGTTCAAAAGGGGGGAGAATAATTTGAAACAGCATAAAATTCAAATTTTAGGGAGAATAAGGAATTCTGACAGGAGGTCTCATGTGAAGAACACCTTTAAGAAAAGTTTTTGATAACTTAAGGCCCATAACGTTCGAGCCATCGAATCCAAGGTGGAAATTTGAGATGGCGGCTAGCTGGACTCGAACTGTAGCAGCTGCTGTCCCTTCCTTAAAAATCTTTGTAAAAAATTCTAAAATGGACGATAGCGGAGCTCGGAAAGGGTCAATTTTCTGTGTGTTGGCCCAAACTGAGAACCTTTTCCACTTACTATCATTACATTACTTACTGTATAATGTCCTGCTGGATGGCTTGTGAGAAGACAAGAGAATTTTTCTTGTATCTTCTGAAATTGAATGAAGCCTGGCAATTAGGGGAAGTGGATTAGCAAAGCAGTCAGCTTCAGGGACTGCAGGGAAGGATGGAAGTCCCCTGACGGGTGCGTCAGAAGGTCCAGAACTGGGTCCAGGATCCATGAATCTTCCAGCAGGTGATGGTGGAGAAACGGGAAGCAAATCTGTCGAGGACAGTAGGGGGCTATGAGGATAACAGTCCTTCCCAGTGATTTTGCTTTCTGCAAAAATCTGGGTATCAATGGAAAGGATGGAAATGCATAAAGGAGACCCGGGGGCCAATCGTGTATGAGTGCATCTCTAGGGGGATATCTCGGAGGTGGTATTAGGGCAAAGTAGCTTCTGCATTTTGAATTGATGTGGCTGGCAAAGAGGTCACAGCAAGGCTGGCCCCATTTGTGGAAAATCAACTCTGCAACCTGTTTGAGAGACCACTCGTGAGGGAGCAATATCTCCCTGCTTAGCTTGTCCGCTATCATGTTGGATTTCCCCGGGATGTGCATTGCTAACAGAAAATGCTGGGATGACACAGCCCATTGCCAAACCCTGAGGGCTTCTCGACAAAGGGGGTAAGACTTGGTTCCACCTTGCTTGTTCAAGTACCAGACTACTGACATGTTGTCCGTATGAATTGCAATAGTTCCTAGCAGAAGAGAGTCCTGAAAGTATTGCAATGCCAGAAGTTCCGCTCTCAACTCCAGAACATTGATATGCAGATGTGACTCTTGATCCGTCCATGTGCCTTGGGCAGTCTTTCCCTGAAAATGCCCCCTCCCAACCTATCAGGGAAGTGTCCGTGGTCACAGTGGCTACTGGGGGAAGGGGGACAAAGGGCCTTCCTACTGTGACAAGAAGAGACGTAAACCACCACCGAAGGTCTCTCTTGCAGGAATCTGTGATGAGAATTATGTGGTGCATCGGCAGTTTCTGGTAAGACCACTGAGCAAAGAGGAGCCATTGAAGGATTCACATATGCATCCTTGTGAGTGATACGGCCAGGATTGCAGCTGCTATCAAACCTAGCACCTTCAAGACCTCTGCTGCTGTAGCTTTGTTCTTTGACACCAGTGAGTTGATGTGTTGGCGGAGAAGTGAGACTCTTTCGATTGGAAGATGTAGAGTGGTGGTTGAGGTATCTAACTCTGCTCTTATAAAAACGGTATGCTGCGATGGCGATAAGGCAGACTTTTCGAAGTTGACTGTAATGCCTAATTGATGGCAGAGTGTCACAGTGTATTGTGTTGCCTGAGTCAATTGATGCCTGGTGGTAGCAGTGAGGAGCCAATCGTCTAGGTATGGAAACACCTGGAATCCTAGACGCCTCAGGTGAGCCATGACCACTGCCATGCATTTGGTGAACACTCTGGGGGGCTGTAGTGAGCCAAAGGGCAGGGCTCGAAACTGGTAATGATTGGCTCCCAGCCAGAAATGCAGCTGATCCCTGGAGCGTCTGTTCATCTTTATGTGGTAGTACGCGTCCCTGAGATCTATGGAGCACATCCAATCGCCTTTCCCTAGGAAAGGAAGAATGGACTGAAGCGTGACCATTTGGAACTTCTCTTTCTTTATGAACTGATTGAGTCTGCTGAGGTCCAAGATAGGTCTCCAGTCCTCTGTTTTCTTTGGTACCAAAAAGAATCTTGAGTAAGTTCCGAATCCAACTTGGTCTGCTGGGACTGGTTGGATGACTCTTTTTTTCTAGCAATTTGTGGACCTCTATGATTGCTTGTTCCTGGAGACTGGGTGGAACATTTGGGATTCTGTATACAGGGGTGGGAGGGGTAGAGAATGGTATGAAATATCCTCTGGAAAGGATGCTTTGTACCAGAGTATCTGACATTATGTTTAGCCAGGCTTCTGGGTACAAAGATAAGTGACCCCCGACTGCCTCCAGAGCCGGACAGCCAAGCCTCCCTTCAGGGGCGCTGGTAGGGCTGACCAGAGAACTGTCCTCTGTCGCCCTGTTGCTGCGGACCCCCTCTGCTGCGTGGGTGTCATCTTCCATTATAACCCCCTCCTCTGCCTCTAGAAGGGGTTTCTCCACGTGTGTCCTGGAAGGCTCCCTGTGCTTTTCGGAACCATATTTTTCTGCCCTTAGGGCCCTTGGGATAGGGCCGAATAGGGGTAGAAAAACGGACTCCAATGGCAGATAGGGTCTTGCCTTCCTGCTCACACCTGGTTAATGTTTCCTTTACTTTAGGCTCAAACAGTGATGAGCCATCAAATGGAGTGTTAATAAAGGAAGACTTAAAGGGCTCCACAAAGGAACAGAGACGCATCCAGGCTGGTCTCCACAGAGCAATGCCTGAACTAGCGGCTCTACTCAAACCATCAGCTGCATATGATATGAGACGCATGGATGAGTTCACAACCGAATTTAGGGAAGCGAGCTGTGTGTTGACTCTGTCGGCCATCCCTGCAGTTACTGTACCCTGAAGAGCATCTCCTAGCTCTTTCAGGAGATGTCTTTGGAGGTTCGTGAAATGGGTTAAATAGTTTAGCAATCGAAGAGAAAAGGTCGCTGAACTAAACATACATTTCCCATATCTATCTATGATCCTAGACTCTCTATTAGGAGGATGGATAGATGTGGATGTTTCAGACACTTCCTTTTTGGTGGCTGCAGCTACCACCATGGCATCAACAGGCACTCCCTTGGTCAAAAAGGCTTTGTCCACTGGGGCAGAGATAAAGTTGATCGGCTTCTGAGGGACAGGTTCCATGGCCTCCAGGGACTCCCACGCCTTATGAGAGATCAGCTCCATGAGTTCATCGTAAGGCAGAGACAACCAAGAAGTGGAAGGTTGAGACCCAAAAGCCTTTAAGAGCACTGACTCTTCCTCAATAGTGGTTTTGGACTGCCAACCACCCCTCTGATTCAGGATCTCTAATATCTCTGCAAAGGAGATATCCTCAAAGGGGGATCAAGGGGACCCTTCTGACTCATCCAGGTCAGTGTCAGATGTCAAAGACTCCTGCGGAGAGTCCAAGTGCCTCCTCTTGCACAATCTCTTCCTGGGTACCTCCTCAGTGAGGAGATCTGGGGAGGTCTCGGAAGAGCAGGGGATGCCCTGTGGGGGTACTTGAGGCTCAGGGTCTCTACACTTCACAGGGGGACTGGTAGATGAAGAAGTGGACACAGGAACTTGAGGGGAGAGGAAAGGTCGAACCAATGCTGACAATGTCTTAGGAGACATGACTCTCCTCATGGCACCGAAAGTGCCATGGCTCCGACGAGAAGTGGTAGACGGAACCAGAAGGACCGTCTGATCCTCCTGCACCAAAACCATAGGCTCCAAGCCTGAGGTAGGAGCCGAGCTCATCCGAGCCAAAGCCCCGAGAGGAAGAGTCGGCACCGGCAGATCAGTCCAACTATCCTCCCCGGACCAGACAGGAGAGCGTCGGCTCCTAGCGTCCTTGGTCGGCACCGAGGACGTCAGAGTAGATGGAACTGATAACACCTGTGCGGGTCTTGGTTCCAAGGGTACGACAATAATCGGTTCTGGCTCCTTTGGCTCCGAGGGTCCAGTACGGCTCGGAGGAGAAGTAGTCAAATCCGGTTCAATGGTCTTCAGCTCCGACGAAGTGGTCGGTGCCGACAACAATTTAGCAAGTCCTGGTGCCCGTAAAAGCTTCTGCACTAGCTAATCCATATCCAAATCAGAGAGGCTGACTGAAGACTTAGAGGAATGCATCGAAGCTGCTGACTGGAGCAGAGGAGATGAGGGGACCTCGGAGACCGGCTCCAAGACTGGGAGCTGGCTCCGAATCAAAGGGACACTCAGTTCCGAGGGCTGTGGAGCTGATGATCCTGTACCCCCTGATCTCTTTGCCCTCTTGGTCTGTTTGGAATCAGAAGACTTAGAACATTTTGATGAAGTGTTGGCAACTTGGCACTTTCCTGGCTACCCAACACTTCAGAAAAAGAATGCTGCAGTAACCCCCTATCTAATAGTTTTTTCCTCCTTTCTAAGAGAACCCTAGATGAAAAGGAATGGCATATACTGCAGGACTCTTGGAGGTGTTTAGCCCCCAGACAATAGACACATTGGACATGTCCATCAGTAACGGACATTTTCTGTCCACAATCTGGACACTTTTTAAACCCCGATTTGGGGTGAGATTTCTCTCTCCCATCCAACATTCTTTTACAAGAACACCACAAAAAAAAAAAACCTGTAAAGGCTAAATACAGGGCTAACTAAGCCTACACTAAGAAAACTAACAATTAAAGATAGTAAGACTAAATAGGGAAAGGGCCCAACACCAAGAAAACAAAAACTACACACAGGGTAGATCTCCACAAAACTAACCTACTTAAAACTATATTATTTTAAACTAGAAACACACTGAACACTAATAATCACTCAAAAGACAAGAAAAAAAAAAAAAAAAAGAGAGTCTTTTTAACTTGCGATTTGTCAAAATGGTCCGAGCTAACTGGATCACCGAGATCTCTCTTGCCGAGGCAAACTAGATCTGGGGTAATTCCAGCAGTGCATTGTAGAATAAGGGGCCTGGTCTCGAGCTACTGGCAAACCTTGAGCTTTGCTATCGGCCGTGTCGGAGTCGAGGATTGGCTCCGAACCCATCAGTGAGAATAAACGGCGAGATTTAACAACTTCACATCAGGGGTTTTATTGTTTGGGGAGTTTGTGACATTTGCATTAGTGGTGTTTTTCAATAGAGAGGCAACTGTTTGTATGTAGTAAGATTTAAATTGGGAGGTACACTCTGCTTCAGCGTTTGAGGAAGGGGAGGGTTGTGTGATGTAACCAGGATGCAAGAGGTGGTTGATGGATGATCAGAAGAGTTTAGGATTTTTAGACTTTTTTTTATCATGTTGTAGTTTGTGTTTTCTCATATTTCTTTGTTGCTTATCATTTACTAGATGTGTATCGGATTCTTTCTTTTTCCAGGCAGTCCAAGCTTCGTCTAGTTCCTTCATTAGTTCGGTTCACGGCTTGATCAGTCATGGTGTTGAGCTGAATTTGATTCTTTCCATTCAAACAGGGACATGCACACTTAAAGCGTTTAGGGAGGTTGTATTAAACGAGGCTATAGCTTCATCTAATGGGAGCATATACAGCAGGTTCTAGATGAAACGTTTTACATTTCAGATGAATGTATCTTTGCTTGAAGGATGAAACATTGCTGACTTGGTTATACTGTTGCTGTCTTTGTATGTTGGTTTGGTCACTAATTATTAAAGCTTGTAAGTAGTCGCCTCGAGTGTCAGGGAGGGAGTCACAGGAAGTTATTATGGTGAGGAGTTGCTAAAAATCCTGTTTACTGCATATACTGCTGTTCTTGTTAAGATGGGTGGGAGTTGATATGAGCTGGGTAAGGTAATGTAGGATTTTTAGGTTGTTTGAGGAGTTATTTACATTTGCCAAATGCAATGAGGTCTCCTAGCATAATTTCATGTGACAAATTTTTAGAAACCCAGTACAAGATCCAACTCTATAAAAGTCTCAATGCTGTTTTCAAGAGGTATGCACATACCTACAATGCATCTGCTATTCGTTCTTAGTTTAAGTACAGAGAGAAGAGTTTCTGCACTTTTGAGTGGCAGGAGGCTATTTGGGATTCAAGGACATTCCTAGTTTATTTTGGTAAATAATGGCAACTCACCCTCCCTTTTTACTAGTTTTGTCCAGTCTAAGGATAATATAGCCTGTTGGAAGGACTTAATTATTTTTTATGTCTTACTTTAGCCAGGTTTCTTTAGCTATGATGATATTAGGTGAGAGATGGGCCATCCGTGAATGGATTTCTGGGATTTTGTTACATATACATTAAAGGTTTATGTTGTACAGGCATAAAACTGACATGTTTCCTGTTTTCAAGATCTGAAGTTAGACTGATCACAAGGGATAAAGTATGTGTTTTGCAGTGGGTTTGGATTTATGTCACAAATAGGTACACTAAGAATTGTAAAAGAGGTATAGAAATAAGAACTTTTGTTTGGTTTTAAGATACTGACATCATTTGCAGAGTTTTGAAGTTTGGATGCATTGTATTACTTTTTAGAAATGGATGAATGTGACGTAGAATATGTTAGCAGCTATATAGAAGAGGTGGCCTGTGGTGCTGCATGTCACTGTGTAGGTGCATAAGTAAGGTAGTTGATTGCTTAGGATTAGATGTTCTAATGCTGTGGAATGTACAAGTCGAAAGGGTGATAGAAATAGGAGTTATATGCAGTGAATCTCAGGTATTCTGGTTTGAGAGGAGATAATGGAGAAAGGAGTGTGCGGAGCAGCAGCTTGCAAGGACAGATGGTACTGTAGTTTGAAAGGCTATAACAGAGAAAGCGGTTTGTAGAAGCAGTGAGTAAGAAGAGGTGGTGTAGAATGCTATTATTGTGAAACAGGTAACGGCTGTAAAATGGGTTACAGGCTGAGGAAAGAAGGATGAGTTGCAATATAAAGTTATAATAAAAAGAAAATGCATACAGATAAGTGGGGATACAGCAGAAGACTTTGGGGAAAGGAGAAAGACATGGAAGAATGATGTAGCAGGATGCTGGGTAAGAGAGTGCGATGTGGTTCAAGGACAGGGATGAGTTAGGACGGGATTATGAGTAAGGCATTAGATGTTAATTTATACCACTGAAGGTGAGTAAATTGACTGGGTAAAGTAATTACATAGGACTGAAATTATAATGCATGAGGTGGATGTTTAGGATAACTACAGACGGTGAAGATAGTAGTAGAGATTGATTAGAGGATGAAGAGTTCAAATATGAGGTGGAAGGAAGAGGAGCTACTGTGGAAACAGCATATACAGTGGGGATTCTAGAGAATGTGAGAATGTAGCAGGTCGTGGTTAAGGGGTTGTGTGAGGTGACTCATCTGGAGTGGAGGAATGGTGAATTGTGGGGAGAAGTTATTTTGAAAGTTGAATAAGAGTGAGCTGTTTCTATGGTTGTCAACTGTGACTGGGCGAGACAGTGGTGACAGATAACAGTTGAGACTTCGGACTGGTGCTGTGGTGGATGCTGGGTGGGGATAGCTGTGTTTAAATGTAGACTAAGTGGGGTGGGTGGAAACTTGGGGAAAGGCAGAGGAGAAAACTGGGTAGTGCCCAGGGACCCACCCACACAGGGTCATGCACTGCCTCAGAAAATCTGAAAATGGAGCTCAAGTGCAATGGTTTATGCTTAAGACCATATAACAAGAAGAAGAACACGAAACATAAAGAAAAATAACCTATATCTATACGAATCAGAACTTCACAGATAAGAGCTCCGAAGTGAAACAATTGGAAGTTTGGGGGGCAAGAGTAGGTATTTGTTAGTAGCAGGGGTGAGTGTTCTGTATTAACATACCCATACGTACTTGTTTATAATGCTTGTACTTTGAAAATAAGTTGCTCCATTTGTTAACTTCTAAACCAGGTACTGAGCAGGTTACTCAGAGTTGACAAACCATGAAAAGAAAATAGGGAAAGAGCAGAGAATGAGTTACTATGAGCACGTACAAATGTGAGATAGGCAGGTCAATACAAGCAAGATACAGACAAATAGAGAGGCCAATATAAGCAAGATACAGAGAGAGACAGAGAGGCCAATACAAGCAAGATATGCAGAGAGTATTTCAGAAGCTTGTGCAGCAAAATTAATGAGTTTCACTGCTGAACCATCAGGTGTGGCAGCTGCTTAGTTATTACACTATGCTCAGATATACACCATAAGTAAAATTAATATACACTACTCAGATTTTCAGTTTAGAGCTGACCATTGCTATCAGGGCAATTTGTGGGATTGCCGTCAGCAAAGACAGTGTCGTATATGCAAATAGGGGTAGTGGAATGTGATAGCTGCAATGAACTGACGAAAGTTTTCTAATTTTCAAGAAAAAAACACAACTTGCTAGTAAGAATAATGTTTATTCACATTTAGCACTTTCATCCTGCACTGTCACAAGACTTCAATGAATGTAAACAAATGTAAATATAAACAGGATATTTAAAAGTTATACACGTACCACATGATATATACCTACCCTATCAACTTAAAGAAACACCACTAGCATAAAGATAAATAAATGTATCTGCTCAATAGTTAATTAGCTAACGTTGCACATTTTTTTTCATTTTAATAATGCTATTTCTGAAGGATGTGGACATTTTTTATGTGTATATGACTACAAGAAAGTTATCTGCTAGGACTAAACAGCAAGTATGTGCTATCAACGTTTTAAATAAAAGTAAGTTTTGTGCAAACATTCTGTCTTGTGAGAGTAATGTCAGGAAGAGAGGTTTTATTTCACAGCTGTTAATCATGAACCACTGAATTACAGAGGGGGAAAATTACAAAAACAAATTTGAGACCAGCAAAACAATGTAGCAAATTTGTTTAAATGAGGACAGATTAATTCCCTGACATAACCAACACCATAAACATCAAGTGTTTCCTTAGGGAAAGAAACTGAAATAAGCTAACAATGTTTATAGTATGAAAATGAAAAAAGAAACTGTGCATGTCTCCAGAAAAAAAAAAAATCATTGTGTGTGTTTTTCTGAGATGTTTGACTGAACTTAGTGCAGTCAGGAGGACCTTTCCAACAATTTAAACCCCTATGTCACTAGATGGGTTGCAAACTGGCTCAAGTACAGAACCCACATGGTTAGAATTGCTGGAGCCATGTCAGACTCCAAACCAGTTACAAGTGGCATCCCACAAGGCTCAGTCCTGGGACCTCTCTTGTTCGGTATATATTTCTCAGAGGTACAGGCCAACACGGATGGACTGTGGCTGACAAAGTTTGCAGATGACTGCAAACTGGGTGCCATAATCAACTCTCCAGCCGACACAAGCATCCTCCAAAAGGGCCTCATAGAAACAGACAACTGGTGCCAGAGCCAAGGCCTCAAGCTAAACGCCAAAAAGTGTATAGTCACCCCCTTTGGCAAAAACAAAGTGCCCACAAATTACCACATAGGTGGTAATCCATTAAGTACAGAAGTAGTAATTAGGGACCTGGGGACCCAAGTTGATAGCAATATCTCATTGGACAACCACGTGGCCAAAGTGGTTAGAAAAACATTTTATATAGCCCACCTAATCATGAAGGGATTCACATCTAGATCAAGGGAGGTCATTGTGCCTCTTTACTCATCCCTCATCAGGCCCATAATTGAGTACAATGCCCCTTTTGGGATGTACCTTACCAGACACCTGCAGCAACTGGAAAGACCCCAAAAGTACCTCACCAAGAGGATCAAAGGGCACAAACAGATGCCATATGCTGCCCGGTTAAAGAAACTCCAGCTCTACTCAGTGGCATACCGCCTGCTCAGAGGCGATCTGTGCCTGACGTATAAAGCCATGTCCAACCCGGAATTAATGGACATGCTGCACCTCAGAAAATCCAAATCCCATTGAGCTACGCGCTCGAGAGACTTGAACCTCAGCACTGAAATAAATAGGACATGCTGGAGGGACAGATTCATAACCCAGAGGCTCCCTTTACTCTGGAATAAAATCCCAGTCCAGGTTAGGCAGAGTCCCTCATTGACTCTCTTCAAGAGGAATCTTGAGGAGTGGATGGGAGATCGTAGGTTTACCCTGGGTATCACTTCTGTGTCACTGTTAGACAGAGGCACAGTATACTAACCTCAAAAAAAGGGCATAGCAAAATTAATTTAAAATGGGTGGCGAAAGCCAAACACACTCTGGCTAGGCTTATAAATGCCCTAGGGCAGATAGCCTAGTATGAACCTATGAACCTATAATTTGAGTGTATATGAGTACATATATGCGTGTATGTACATATTCACACACACACACACACATTGCATTTACTCTTGTCATAGCAGTCTGGATTATGGATGAAAAAGATTTGGCGAAGGATCAGTTAACCTAACAAATAAATAGGATTAAAACTCACAGCTGTTTCTGAAGCATCATTTTCAGTCTTTCAACCAGTCAAGACCCACAGGGTATAACTGCTTCTTTGCATGGGTGATAACGTTTTAGTCACAGTCACTTGGACTTTTTAAATAACACAGAATAAGGGCATCTAAAAGGGATGATTC
The DNA here is from genome assembly GCF_019279795.1 of Protopterus annectens. Taxonomy (NCBI): domain Eukaryota; kingdom Metazoa; phylum Chordata; order Ceratodontiformes; family Protopteridae; genus Protopterus; species Protopterus annectens. Next base: position 849,569,239 of record NC_056725.1, read on the forward strand.
TCTAATGAAGCCTGTTACTAGTGAACAGCCTTTAACCTCCGTGCTACGCTGCAAAACAAAAACAAAGCAGATTCATGCTGTGCATATGGGTTATGACATGTCTCAAGTACTATAAAAACAACTCTCATATCAACCCACACTAAGTTACTGTTCATAAAAATACAGTGGTCACTGCAGATGCTTCAGAAAGACTGTGCAAGGAACCAGTTACTGACGGAAGAATAAATTTATTTGTATTGAACACCAAGTCAGCGTCTGACTTAAAATGTAAATATGCTTTTGTTTGCATCTACAAAAAAATTATTTTCTTTCTTAATAAAAAATTATCAACACACTGTTAGAATTACAGGTTTTGCATTATTACATATTTTCTGAATTATATGAAGTTTGAAACTCAAATGTTTGTCATTATTTAGTATTATTTAAGGACTTCAATCCTTAATGATTTGCCAGAAAACCTTAAATTTTATGAGGAACAGACCAAAAATAGGAGGGAAAAATCTGGACATTCTGCAGAAATCTTGACAGTTGAGAGGTACGAGTTCTGCAGAGTGTACTCACTTTTCTTATTTTGCACAGTGTACTCACTTTTCTTATTTTGCACAGTGTACTCACTTTTCTTATTTTAGACTCACTTTTCTTACTTTGCACAGTGTACTCACTTTTCTTATTTTGCACAGCTTACTCACTTTTTTATTTTTTTTTCTTCTTCCCTATGCTAAGAGCCTGGGCATGAGCTGTTCATAGATCAGCATGACCTTTACTGTTAATCTAAAAATGCATTCAAATGACAAGTAAAACTGCATTCTAAAGAGGAAAGAAAGGAAATTCAAATGATAGCCCATTCTGCACATACACACACACACACACACACACACACACACACACACACACACACACACACACACACACACACACTAAGATAACAGATGGGAGAATCAAACATTGTTCTGAGAACTGGCACAATGCCCAGATGTCATCATACAGTTGCCATTAACTCTAATTGCAATGGAGTGGAAAACAAATATAAAAAGAATGGTTTTCAAATTCTAGCAGTAGAGCCAGTAAGCAAAAACTGTAGATTTTGTAAAGGAAATAAAACTCTAAAAGCATTTTACCAGCATTATGTTTCTCCTTCAACATCAAAATATTCTCAAAACAAAACTAGTTTTATATACAATATATATTTTTTATATAACAAAGTTATAAAATATCAAGATTTGCAAACAGAAACAAGAGCAATGTGGAAGAAAGATACCCAAATAGTTCCAATAGTAGAAGGAGTGGGTCTATATTACATTCTCGAAAGCCGACAATGTTGAATCTGATATTGTCGACACGAGAATAGCGAAACTGCAGAACAATGAACAAGTAAACGGAAATCTCCGTAAGGGGAGATTTCCGTTTAGTTCAATGAAGTGCGGTCTCGGAGTTGGTATTTAAGTAGCGGGGGATGTGGTGGGTGCAGGGGGGCTTGCCCCCTGCCTACACCGTTTAGTTTTTTTTTTTGTTTGTTTATTTTTTTTCTGAACATTCAATGTTTTAACAGTTCAATCACTAAAGGTCGACCTTTAGTGATTCGAACAGTTAAATATTCGATGTTCTAATATAGACCCGTAGGAGCAATGGGACTTATAAAAAAAGAGTCTGCAATCATATTTAGATATGCTACCAATACATGTAACCCCGTATGAATTGCAGAAGGAGTCATTACTGGGCACATTACGGATGCTGCATAGAGCAATTTTTGGATGACATTGAAAAGTGAAACAATACTAATTTCATGAACTTAAATCATTCTTTGATAGGAATGGGGTCCATTCCCATCATGGTATTAGAAACCCAAAAGATTTGAGGAAATTAAAAGTGCAAAACTAGCAGAGTGACCAAATGCTGAAAGAGCTGAAAAAAATGTGGACCTGAAGAGCAGCACACAAAGATGGAAAACATCCATAACCTAAAGAAGTGACTCAAATTAAGGTGCGACTAGCAAAAAAGAATTGCTTCCTGCATTCAAGGTACAGGGTCTGATTCCTTGTACCTCCGTTTGCCTACTGTGTAACTTTGAGCAGATCACTTAACTAGACAGTGCTCCCAGGTCACCAGGGAAAATGGACACCAAGTATCCAGTGGGCTCAACAAATGTACAAGATAAAAGTAAATAAATATATAAACTGGAATGCAAGTTTGAAGAAAAATAAACCAGAAAGAAAAAAGGGAAACTTGGTTGTTGGGGGACTGCTAAAAGAAAGAAGTTTACAAAAACAGAAGAACTAATACAGTAACAAAATAAAAATAGGATGAAAAAAAGTAGGGTAAAAAAAAGATTTTGTGGTCTTAGTAAAAGGGGGAGGGGAGATGTGGTGACTGGACATGTTAATGAGGGATGATAAAATAAATAAATAAACTGGAACACAGAACTTGGATGTAATAGAAGGAATAAAATCATAGCTTATACAGTAGATTGAAAAGTACAGGGGAGATGGGGGGGGACTCTGCAAAACAGTGAAAATAATGGGAGAGGACAATGAAACAAGAAGACATCATGCATAAATGGAAAACTGCAGTGCAACTGCAAGAGACAATCAAGTAAGAAAAAAAAAGGAATAAACATGGAGACAGCCAATGACAGAAAAATAAAATCTATCTGACAAAATCAATGGAAGGGTAACATAACTAAGTGGTCTTAAGAGAAATACAGAGATAGAGTTGGAGCAAACAGAATAAACTTAAATAAGAAAAAAAAATGAAGAAAGAATAATGGACCATATTTCAGTAACTTCTGTTACCTCACAGTGAAGGTGGAAGAGTCTTTAAAGCCAAACACAAAGAAATACTGCAGCATAAGCACATAACAGAGATTTTTACTTTCATTGTTTTGTGTCATCATGCTAGTCACCTACCAATTTCCTGGAGGCAGGCTAAACATGGTGCTGCATTTGCTACGACTACATTACCTTCTCTCTAGAAACAAACCCACAGAATCACTCAGTGACCTCAAGTAGTTTCTGTTACATTCAAATCAGTCTGGTTCTGAGGCTTGTATCCAATACAGTGTTACTACAGCAGAGGCTAAACAATACAATTCAGGGGTGTATAGACTGAATCTTAAATTAAATGCAAAGAAAAAACTTTTGGCAGCAGCTTACAGCACAGACAGCACCCCATTCCAGACTGTTAGACAGTCGTCAGGTATCTTGGCACCTCTGTAGTCATCTTTGACTACCACATAACAACAGCAGCTAGACATCCTTCTAACCAGTCACTATCGATACCTAAGGGTATATCATCCAGGTTAAAAGAAATTATCATTACTGTATATGCTGGTATGATCAGATCAATTACAGAATGTAATCCTCTTTTTACTACGCATCTATCAAAACACGTAAAGCAGCTAGAAAAATCACAGAACTTCCAAACTAAAATGATGACTGTACTACAGACCTCTGCTACCAATTCAGGCTTGAAGCTTAATCCTAATAATTTGTTTTTTATAACTCTTGTGCAGTGATTTGTTTAGCACTCCATGTTGTTAATGACTCGACCATCCTTGATCTCTCACATCTCCCCAAAACCAATGTCTCTGCAAGTACTCAAACTAACAACTTTCTCTAGCAACAAAAAAAGTAAGACACACTGGAAGTACATGTTTATTCTCGCTCCTTTTCCCATCTCTTGAATAATATGCCATTACATATCCTTTAAAGCCAATAACTAGATGGGTACCCATAAATTCAACCAACAACGGACTTGTTTTGCCCTCCTGGAGACAAGAGGTGCCCTACGAAGGGTCATACCTCTCAACCTCTTAGCATAAGAAAACTTGACAAAGCTTAAAATAATAGGGGGGCAAAAACCCAAAAACAGGTACATATTTTAAATATTGCTCTTATAACCTTAGAAATTTGCTAAAATAACAGGATTTGTGTCAGCATGCATTTTCTGAAGGATATGAAATCTGAAATTCAAATGTACGTCATTATTTAGTGACTTCAGTCCTCAGGAATTTGCCAGAAAACTATAAATTTTATTACGAACAAACCAAAAATATGAAGCAAAAATCTGGACATTCTGCAAACATCTTGACAACTGAGGGGTACGATGAGGGTGAGTATTAGTACGGTGATAAAAGTCCACGGACTGACTCTGTCTTGTGAACTCTATAGACTGACAAATCTATGAAACTGATATCAGTTTTGAAATTAGTCTTATATGGAGCATCTTTTTTTTCAACTGATAGCTACCATCAAGTGAAACAGATACCTACATTTTTTTAAATGGAGTTTGCCACAGCTATAAAGCAGTCAGTACTCGGCAAATACATACAAATCTGCAGTCCAACATGTCACAAATGAAACAATTAACAGTGCACTAAAATTTGAGGGACTGTGTAAACACTGCTGAATGGGGATTACTTTTACAAATACCTGTATCTCTTGCTTTTTTTTAATTTCTCCAAATTTTTTCGGTTTCTAGTACCATGACGGGAATGGACCCCATTCCTAAGTCAGAGTGCAATTAAAGTTCATGAAATTAGTATTGTTTCATTCTTTGATGTCAGCAAGAAGTGCTGTTCACAGAACCTGCAATGTGCCTAGTAATGACTCCTTCTGCAATTCCTGAGTTACAAGTACTGGTAACATATCTAAATACGATTGTAGATTCTTTTTTATAAGACCTATTGCTCCTACTACTATTGGGACTGTCTGGGTTTCTTTCTTCCACATTGCTCTCATTTCTGCCTACAAACCCTGATATTTTATGACCTTGTGTCTCTCTGTGCACAAGACACTTTAGTCACTGGGTGTGGTGATTTCAATGATCAATGTTACTTTTGTCTTCTTTTGTTGGACCACTACACCTGGTTTTCTAGCATCTTTCTTTTGAACTGCTGGTAATAAGTGATCCCATGTGATGTAAACATCATTTTCTATGATGCTTTGTGGCTCATGTTTCCAGTGTTTTTCAGCCACTTTAATACCATGTTTGCACAATCCCCAGTGCAACAATCTTGCCACATTATTATTATGCCTTTCAGTATACAGTCCTTCTGCCATTAGTATGTCACAACCAGCAATGAGGTGTGAGACTGTTTCCAATTCAGTTTTACAAAACCTACATTTGTCTGTTTCTCCCACATCTTGAATGGACTTTTAAACCAATGTGTATGCATTCCACGTCTTGCTCCGCCAATACTAACCTTTCATCTCCTGGTTTGAATTCACCTCTCCTTAATCATTCCTGTGTTCATTCCTGATCAACATGAGGTTCTTCCACACGTGTTCTATACTTGCAACTATATTTATGCATTTTCCATATTTCTTGCCTTCTCATCTGGTCCATTACCTTATATTCTTTCGGTTTTTTTTGGCACATTCAGTTGCTGCCTAACTTTTATCTGCCTCTGGTTTGATTTCCATTCTTGCTTGACGCCAATATGCTTCTTCTTGATTAAGCAGAGAAGTCATCTTAACCAAACTAGGAACAAACACCAAAATGAAACAGAAGTCACAGATAGCAGACCACAGGCTGTATTTCCACAAACAATTTGTTTAATAATCCACAGGTATAAGTGCTTTCATCCCAATCACATTACATAACAAACTTCATCAGATACCTAAAGTTCCTTATGCAATGTGATTGGGATGAAAGTGCTTACACTTGTGGATTATTAAATGACTTTTTTCTTGAAATGCAGCCTGTGATCTGCTGTCTGTGACTTCTGTTTCATTTTAGAGAAGTCATCTTAGATTTATTCTCTTCATGTTTCAAAACTTTCACTATGTTTGGGTCTTGTGAGGTCAACAGATATGTGTGGAGTCCCATGATTGCAGATCTATACATGTAATCAATTTCAAGGAGGCCCATCCCACCTTCAGAATGGGGAATATATAATCTTGGTATGCACTGACTTTTATAAATCATTTGGTGAGCATGAAGCATCCTTTCTTGTTTTCCTGTTTAATCTATCCACATGTTTTGTGGCCAGTCATTCACTCCAAAACTGTAAGTTAGGACAGGAAGAGCATATTGGTTTATAGCTTGGATTTTGCTCCTAGATGTCACTGCTATTTTCAGGATTAATTTAACTTCTAAAATATTCCTTACTAAGTTTTATTTTAATTTGTTCATGTTTTATTGTTGTTCCTTCATCAGTTCCCAAATATGTATACACTCCCTCTTGCTCAAGTTATTTTATATCACATTCTTGTCCCAAACTGATGTTTTCCTGGTGCTGCAGTCTTCCTGCTTTAAAGGTTGCTTTTGCACATTTATCAAGACCAAATTACATTCTTATATCAATGGAAAAAGTTTTGACAACTTGCAGTTGTGCTTTCAGTTCCTCATCTGATGAGCTATACAGTTTTAAATCCTCGACATACAGAACATGAGAAGTCTTTACACTTTGTTGTTTTCTAGGAGCCAAATTATAGCCATGGCCTAAGCTGTTAAGTAGACAGCTTAATGGGTTAAGAGCAAGGCAGACTAGCAGCGGTGACAGAGAGTCAACCTGGAATATCCCCCTTTGAATTTTTATCCCTGGGACAATAATTTGTCCTTTATCATGGCTTAACTGCAAAGTGGTCACTGTAATGTAGTCAAACAGTGTAGGCTATATCTTATACATTTTTAAGTACTCTTATCTATGAATGTGGGATACTTGTTTTTCTTCTTTCAGCTTTTCCTGGTCAGGGGTCACCGCAGCAGAACTCCGGTCCGCTAAGGATTGGCAGTAGATTTTTATGGTGCCGAGGTGACAGCCTGACACCCAACCTTCAACAAAGGCACGCCCATTCACGCATGTCTTTCGAACGCCACTAGACCATAATATCAAATGCTTTTTTTGTAGTCAATCCATGCCATACTTAGATTCTTCTCCTTTTTACAGTTCTCCACTATGACTTTATTTAACAACAAATGATCCTTTGTTCCATATGACTTTCTTTTATTGCCCTTTTGTTCTACTGCCATAATTGAGTTTTCTTCTAAATGACTATAAACTCTTGTCGGCATCAATTCCCATGTATAGCTTATACATCGTCAGAAGGCAAGTTATTGGTCTATAATTTTTAGGGTAGCTTGCATGTCTTTACTAGGAGCATTGTTTTTCCTCTTGTTAGCCAGGTTGGTGTCTGTTCGAGGTGTGCATATAAATAGTTCTTACTCATGGCTAAATCTTTGTGCAAAGAAGTTAATACTTTTAACCAAAAGTTACAGTAGGTACTGCATCTGAGCCTGGGGTTTTCCAATTAGAGGCTTTTCTTAACTCTGTTTCAGTCTCTCTGGCTGTTACTTCATCCTGTTTCATATCCTATACCGTTAAACTTCTTATTATTTCTTTTACTTCTTCTATCCATTTAGCATCTTTGTTATGTTCCACAGGATCTTCATGGATACTTCTCCAAAATGTATCTATTTCTTTTTTTGTGGTCTTTTAATTCCTTTTACCTTGTTTTCCAATTCTCTAGAAAACTTGTTTTGGTCATCAATAAATCGCTTATTCTGTAATTTTCTTTTATATTTTTCTGAGTATCTTCTAAGTTTTTCTGCCTGTGCTGAGATTTTTAGTTTATTTGCGATAATGCATGATGGATCCTGATCTGTTCTAATACTGCTCACTGGTTTGTCACATCTTTCTTAGTATTTTTGTTGGTTTGTTCCCTCTTCTATATTCCTCTTGTCTGACACTTCTTGTCTCAGGTGCTTTATAATTTTCTCTATTCGATATTTCCATGATGATACTCGATTTCTCCCCTTCCTTTCCCTCACTACCTGGTGTTCTTGTGGTAGAACTTTATCAGTTATTAATTTAACTGCACAGTACTATACCCTGTTTACTTCTGTTATATCTCATGGATCTCTATGGACAGTCCTAATTATTGTGTTCATTTGTTTTATCAAACTTCTGACTTTTTGAGTTTTATCGACCTTCTGCAGTCTATTTCTTTCATTGATCTTAATATGTATATCTCTATTAAATCAAAAAACTCTTCTCTTGGCTCATTTTCTTCTAAACTGAGGGCACATTTTTTGTTCTCCATTTCCTGCGGGCATTCTATAGAAAGTTCTATAGCATCTTCTTGTGGCACCTTCTCTTCATTTTCATCCTGTGCCATCCACTGCTCTGTCACATGGGAACTCACTGGCCTATCACTCCTCAATATTGACTGCATCAGAGTTTCCATAGATTCCTGTTCCTTCCCTTGCTGTCCAGCTTCAAGTGAACATTTATACTGGTTTCCAGTGGAAGCCTCCAAAATATCTTCATATGGGACCTGACCAATTGCTTCCCGTTCCACTGGTTTCCCCTTAATTTGGACACCCACTGCTCTATCCTGTTGCGTGCTTCCTGAGTTAGATTTTCTACGCTGAATCCTTCACTTTGCAGGTACTCCATAACCTCATTTTCTGTTTCTTTAACTTCTCCATTACTAATCTCCTTTTCTACTTTTCCTCTTTGTCTTCTTACTTTTGTATGTCCAAATTCCTTTGCCTGTATTTCGATCCAAATATCTTTGGTGCTGCTCTTTTTGTATTGGTTAGTTTTGCTTTCTCCTTTGCATAAATACTATGCCATATTAAATCTCTTTTTTGTTCCCATGTCCATATTTCTTCTTTAGATGTCTCAAGATCTTCATCTTGTGTCCCTTTTTTCTAGAAGTTGTCATAGATGTCAAATCCATATTGCATATATACATACATCTCTCTCTCTCTATGTGTGTGTGTGTGTATACATATATATATATATATATATATATATGGGTTCCATACACTAGATCGAATTTTCACTAATTCTAAATAGTGCATGGAATGCTCACTGCAGCGAAAGTGAAGTGCACTTAATCGAAAGTGCACTTACGCGAAGTTCAGTACAACAAACGGGTGCTTACTGAACTTCCGTGCAGTACTCACGGAACTTAGGGTTAGGGCACAGGTCATAGTAAGGGGATAGCCCGTAGGCTAGCTTTACTAACTATCCCCTTACCCTAACCCGTGCCCTAACCCTAAGGTCCATGACTATCGCACCATAGTGGAGGACGTAGCTTGTTTTTTATGTCCTCCACTGTGCTGCGGTGTTTTCGGTAAAGTGCACTTACGCAAAAGTTCACTTTCGTTAAAATGAACTTTCGCAGAAGTGAGGCTTCCTATTATAGGTTCATAGGTTCGTCCTAGGCTATCTGCCCTAAGGCATTTATAAGCCTAGCCAGAGTGTATGTGGCTTAACCACCCCTTAGGATGAGAACACTATGCCCTTTTAGGGTTTAGTTTACTATGCCTCTGTCTAGTAGTGACACAGAGATGACCCCCGGGGTAAACCTACGATCTCCCATCCACTCGTCGAGATTTCTCTTGAATAGAGTCAGTGAGGGGCTCTGCCTAACATGGACTGGGATTCTGTTCCAGAGTGTAGGGAGCCTCTGGGTTATGAATCTGTCCCTCCAGCACGTCCTATTTATTTCTGTGTTGAGGTTTAAGTCACTTGTTCTCGTGGCTCTGATGGATTTGGATTTTCTGAGGTGGAGCATGTCCATTAATTCAGGATTGGACATGGCCTTGTCGTCAGGCACAGATCACCTCTGAGTAGGCGGTATGCGACTGAATAGAGCTGGAGTTTTTCAGTCGGGCAGCATATGACATATGTTTAAGACCCTTTATCCTCTTGGTGAGGAACTTTTGGGGTCTTTCCAACTGCTGCAGGTGTCGGGTGAGATACATCCCAAATGGGGCATTGTACTCAATCATTGGCCTGATAAGAGAAGAGTACAGGGGCACAATGACCTCTCTTGATCTAGATGTGAAACCCTTCATGATAAGGTGGGCAGTATAGAAGGTCTTCCTAACCACTTTGGCAATGTGAGTGTCAAATGAGAGGTTACTGTCAACCTGGGTCCCTAGGTCCCTGATTACCTCTTCCGTACTTAATGGATTACCGCCTATGTGGTAATTTGTTGGTACCTTGTTTTTCCCAAAGGGTATGACTATACATTTTTTGGCGTTCAGCTTAAGGCCATGGCTCTGGCACCAATTATCCGTTTCTATGAGGCCTCTCTGAAGGATGTTTGTGTCCGCTGGAGTATCAATTATGGCGCCCAGTTTGCAGTCATCTGCGAACTTAGTCAGCCACAATCCTCCTATGTTTGCCTGTACCTCGGAAAAATAAATGCCGAACAAGAGGGGTCCCAGGACTGAGCCCTGTGGGACACCGCTTATGACTGGCTTAGAGTCTGACATAGCTCCAGCAACTCTGACCCTGTGGCTTCTGTCCTTGAGCCAGTTTGCAACCCATCTTGTGACATATGGGTTTACATTTAAGCTGGTGAGCTTGTCTATGATTCCCGAGTGGGGTATTGTGTCAAAGGCTTTTGCAAGGTCAAGGTAGGCTGTGTGAACTGCCTTACCCTCATCAATGGCCTTAGTGACTGTTTCAAAAAAGTCGACCAAGTTCAAAAGGCAGGATCTGCCCTTGACAAAGCCAAATTGGGTAGGATCCAATGTCTGTAGGTCCCGAATGTCTTTGTTTATGAGTTCCATAATGATCCTCTAAATAGCTTTGCAGACCAGGCTCGTCAAGCTTATGGGGCGGTAATTTCCAAGGTCCGTAGAAGCACCGCCTTTGTGAAGTGGGACCACTGTTGCCGTACGCCACTCTTTGTGTACGTATCCTGTAGTAAGGCTAAGATTAAACAACAGCCTTATGTGTGGGTTTAGTTCCTCTTGGAGTTCATGTAGCACACAGCCCGGGACACCATCCGGTCCCATTGATGCTGTGTTTTTAGCTTTAGAGAGGGCGGCTCTCACCTGGGCATCTGAGATGTTAGGGAGGCTACACTCTGCTGGGATAGTTATTTCTCCTTTTGGGGGAGGGGGGAGGAGAAATTTGCACTGAACCTGTCTGCCAGAATGTTGGCAATGTCAGTGGGTTCAGTGTATTTTGTGTCATTTTGGACTAACTCTGAGCATATCTGGGAGTTTCCACCCAGGTTTCTAACATAGCTAAAGAAGGCCTTGTGATTGTCTTTTGTGTCTTTTGCGATTTTTCCCTCAAAGTTGGCCTTGGATGATTTTATGAGTGATCGTAGTTTTTTGCTAGTACTGATCAGAGACGCCTTCCCTTTTAGGGATTTTGCTCTGTCATGTAGTAGCTTCCTCCTCCTGTTGTAAAGTTTGTTTATGGCTGGGGTCCACCAGACCGGGCGCCTGCCTTTGGGGAATGGGTCTTGGTTTTATTTGGGATTGCATGATCCATGCATTCTTGAAGGTGCCCATAGAAGGCATTTGCAAAGGATTCAGCAGTGTGGGTTGTGGTTTCCACTGGCCCAGGGGCCTTGAAGGATACCACTTCAGTCTTAAGAAGTGTGAAGTTTGCTTTTGAGAAGTTCTTCACTGTGGTCTTTTGTGCAGGGGTGGGGGGATGTGGATTTCCAGTGAGATTAATTTATAGTCTGATCTTACCAAAGAGGGATATACTTCCGGTGTGGAGCATTTTGTCCCCATGTTTGTGATGATCAGGTCTAGCAAATTGTCTCCTCTTGTGGGAATGGTGACTAGTTGTTCCATTGCATTTGAGTTTATGAATTCTAGGAACCTTTGGGCTAGGGTGTTGGGGCTTGAGTAATGTTCCCAGTCTATGTTTGGGTAGTTGAAGTCTCCCAAAATGATGGTATTTGGAGAGACATTCATACTCTCCAGTGTCTTCAGGAAGGCTGTGTGGGGTTCCTGAGTTTGAGAGGGAGGTCTGTAGCATGCTACAAACTGTAAGGCAGTTTTGCCTATGGTTAGTTGCACCTGGATAGTCTCCGATGCTTCTTGCGTTGCCACTAACCTGGAGGTGTGGGTATCTTTGATGAAAATGGATACTCCCCTTCCTTTTGTGGTTCGGTCCAAGTTTTGGGGCCGGAAAGCATGATATGAGGTAAAACCTGATAGTGATGGGGTGCTCTCAGGAGCCTTGAACCAGGTTTCAGTCACTGCACAGACATCAATGTTCTCCATACTGAGGAGGGCTTCGAGGGCGTGCATCTTGAGGTTTAGACTTCTGGCATTGAGCAGCATTACCCTTAGTTTTCGAAGTAGTGAACTTTCGTTCTTGTAATAGGAATCCATATATATATATATATATATATATATATATATATATATATATATATATATACACACGTACACATACACACACACACACACACACACACACACATATATATATATATATATATATATATATATATATATATACACACACACACACACACACACACACACACATGTATTTATATATGCAATATGGATTTGATATCTATGACAACTAGAAAAAAGGGACACAAGATGAGTTTTTGTTAGTCAGACAGAGTCCTTCTGTAATATTTTTTTAACTTAAACCAAGCTAGACCATTTGCTTACTCCAAGAAATAAATTATATGACAGGAAATGGACTGGGGGCAATCAGCTGACATAGGTCCTGTAAAGACTTGAAATAACTGACATAATTACTATTTAAAAAATACAAAAAAACATTTCTAAGTCTGTCCACTCACTGAATCTTCCATGCCAGATTTTCTG
>NC_056725.1:849943637-849968637 GCF_019279795.1 Protopterus annectens
GGATATTTCACTGGTTTCTCCGACGTACAATTCTGTACAGGTCTCTCTCTCTATCCCTATCTTCCAGGTCCACCAGGAACATATCTGACGATGAAGTGGAATGTGTGGTGCGCAGACTCCTGAAGTCGCCGGTGCTGACTAAAGTATTCTCGGCTCCCACCCATTTGTTCTCGGAGTCTACTATACCAATTATACCCACTGTTGTTCCTCCTCTGAGCCAGGCTGATCCTTCGGAGCCAGAATACTTGGTACCAGTTACTGTGGATCTGTCAGTTCCGGGAACCCCTTTGGTGTTTATGGAGCTGACATCTTCTCTGACTCTTTCGGTGCCGTCTGGGGAGTCTTTGAGTCTTGGGAGTCGGCCCCAGGGGGGAGTCTCGGTCCCGATCTTCTTCCGTGCCTAGTCTACCCCTCGGAGCGTGGGCCCGGGTTAGATCGGCTCCTACATCGGCCTCGGGCTCAATCTCATTGTCTCCTCAGAGCCAAGGGAGTCTTTGGAGCCAGCGGGATCCGCCTTTGAGCTGAAGAGGAGTATGTTGCCTACCTCTTCAACACCACATAGGTATACTAGTACTCATCCCCCTAAGGCACCGGCTACTGTCTAGGCACAACCCATTCCACAGGACAGCAGAGATCCAGAGCCTCTGGATCCCCCAATGGGCAAACCCCTCCCCTGCGAGTCCTCCCCGGAATATCCTTCTGAGGAGCCACCTCGGAAGAGAATGTGCAAGAGGAAGCACGTAGACTCCCCAGATGAGTCCATCACTTCAGACACTGACCTAAAGTCGGAAGGGTCCCCACAGTGGTCCTCTGATGATATCTCATTTGCAGATATTCTGGAGATCCTGAAGCAGAGAGGAGGTTGGCAGACCACCAACCCTTCTGATAAGGAGTCTGTGTACCTGAAGGCTTTTGTATCTCCACCTTCAGCCTCCTGAGTGTCTCCACCTTTGGATGAGCTAGTGGACCTGGTTGGTCGAAAGGCGTGGGAGTCACCTGACATTATGGAGCCAGTCCCTCGGAGGCCAAAGAAATTCTTGTCAGCTCCTCCTGGAAAGGATTTTCTAATCAAGGGGGTACCCATAGATGCTATCGTGGTGGCAGCAGCCACCAAGAAGGAACTTGTAGAGACTTCCTCATCTGTTCATCCTCTGAATAAAGACTTTCGAACAATGGACAGATACGGGAAGCATGTCTTTTCGTCAGCAGCATTCTCACTGCGATCGCTGAACTACCTATCCCACTTTACAAGGCTACAAAGAGATATCCTGAAAGAGCTAGGAGATACTCTACCAAGTTCATTAGCTGTGGGGGTGAATGAGAAGGTCTCCTCCCAGCTGTCCACCTTAAATTCCATTGTCATCTCCTCCATGAGGCTCATATTCTACGCAGCAGATGGAGCAAGCAGGGCAATGGGTTCCAGAGGTTCCATTAGGAGACACTCCTGGATGCGCCTGTGCAATTTTGCTGAGCCCTTTGTCTACTTTTACTAACGCCCCTTTTCATGGTTCTTCACTCTTTGGACCCAAAGTAAAAGACACTCTAACCTGGTGCGAGCAGGAAGGAAAAACTCTTTCTGCCATTGGAGTACGTTTTTCTGTACCTTCAAGACCTTATCCTAAAGGCCAGAAGAGTGGAAAAATGTGGTTCAAAAGATCTCAGAGAGTTTTCCAGGATGCATGGGGTGATTCTTCCTCAGGGGTACAGGGGGAGGCAATAAAGGTAGACGCCACCCCAGAGGCATAGGGGGCCCACAAAACCAGGGTGACCGTGACTTCTTTCGCGGACGCCCTTATCAGTGCTCCTGAAAGGAGGCCAGACTGCTCTACTCCGGAGGCAGTCGGGGGACATTTATCCATGTACCCAGAAGCCTGGCAGAATATCACAAGAGACAAATGGGTGCTAAAAATAATATTCAGAGGATACTCCATCCCATTTTCCAATCCTTTTCCACAGATCAGAACAATCCCAGATGTTCCGCCCAATCTAAGGGAGCAAGCAACTATAGAGATTCAAATGTTGCTGCACAAAAGAGTCATCCAAGACATCCCCGCAGACCAAATAGGATTCGGAACTTACTCAAAATTCTTTTTGGTGCCAAAAAAACAGGGGATTAGAGGCCCGTATTAGACCTAAGCAAATTAAACAAATTTGTCAATAAGTCAAAGTTCCGAATGGTGACACTGCAATCTATATTTCCCCTTTTTAGGGAAAAGTGATTGTATGTGCTCGATAGACCTTCAAGATGCTTACTACCACATAAAAATGGACAGGACATCAAGAAGGTATCTATGCTTCCGGCTGGGAAGCTAGTCATTACCGGTTCAGAGCTCTGCCCTTTGGTCTCACTACAGCCCCCAGAGTGTTCACCAATTGCATGACAGTAGTTACAGCTCACCTGAGACGTCTAGGATTCTGAGTGTTTCCCTATCTGGATGACTGGCTACTATCTGCCACCACCAAGCATCTACTCCAAAAAGCCAGGGATTTAACTTTGGACATTTTCAATCAGCTGGGTATTAGTCAACTTTCAAAAATCTGCTTGTTGCCCTGTCAACATATTACATTTATAGGCGCAGATCTAGACACCTCTTCTATGGTAGCACGTCTTCCAACAGAGAGAGTTGTAGCATTCAGACAGCAGATACTTCACCTCCTTCAAAGACCAGAGTGAAAGCAAAAATAATTCTAAGATTACTAGGAACAGTGGCTTCCACGATTACACTGGCCCCTCTTGCCAGAATGCACATGAGGATCCTTCAATGGCTGTTGTTCTCTCAATGGTCACTTCATGAGCTTCCGATGTCTCACCTCATCAGAATAACGGAATCATGCAAGAACGAATTAAGATGGTGGATACACTCACTCATGTGACCATAGAGAGATCCTTTGTTCCACATCAACCCATAGCTACGGTGACCACGGACGCTTCCCAGATAGGGTGGGGGGGCATTATCTGGAAAGAGCAGTCCGTGGTACATGGCAAGAATACGAGGCTCACTTACATATAAATGTCCTAGAGATGACAGCAGTTCTTCTTGCGTTGCAAGCACTTTACGACTCCCTGTAGGGACAATTGCGATACATTCAGACAGTATGTCTGTGGTTTGGGACATAAACAAGCAGGGGGGAATCAGATCTTACCCCCTTTGTCGAGAGGCCCTAAGAGTTTGGCAATGAGCAGTCTCTTCCCAGCACTTTCTAATAGCAACGCACATTCCAGGGAAGTCCAAAGTGATAGCAGGCAAGCTGAGCAGAGCAATCTTAATGCCTTACAAGTGGTCTCTCAATCACAATGTAGCAGAAATGATTTTCTGAACATGGGGTCATCCTTGCTGCGATTTCTTTGCCACTCTCATGAATGCCATCTTCAGCAAATACTTTTCCCTAATCCCTCCTCCAGGGGAGACACCAAGAAACACACTTGCTCACGAGTGGCCCTCGGGACTTCTGTTTGCATTTCCTCTGTTTCATCTCATACCCAGAGTCATTCAGAAAGCACAGTACTCTGGAAGCAGGATAATTCTCATTGCTCCTTACTGGCCTTGCCAAGTTTGGTTCCCCTTCCTTTGGCCTCATCTTCAGGAGAAGCCTTGGACTCTGGACCCAGTGCCAGATCTGCTGATTCATATGTCAGGGGAGCTTCATCCTTCTCTTCACACCCTAAAATTGACAGCTTGGCTTCTCCACTTCCCAGTTTAGTCAGGTTTCACAATTTTACTGCTACAGTTAAACATATCTTAATGTCCTCTCATAAAGCTTCCACCAGAAAACTGTATTCTGACAAATAGAAAAGGTTTTCCTTTTGGGCTCAAAACAGGAACATTGATCCTTTTTCTGCACCTATCCATGCTATTTTGGAATTTTTGGCGGAACTGTTCCAACAAGGTTCAGCTGCAGCAGCCATCAGGGTTCAACTCGGTGCAATATCAAATTTCCACATTGGTGATTCTACCTCCAACTTAATGTCACACAGGTTGTGTAAAGCCTTCTTAAAAGCTGCCTCCTTATTAAGACCTCCCTTTAAGGAATCCCTTTCTCCTTGGGATTTAAATTTTGTTCGGTCTCATCTCACGTTACCACCTTTTGAGCCCTCGTCATCTTCAGACATCATGTTTCTTTCCTGGAAGACCTTGTTTCTAGTGGCTATAACTTCTGCTAGAAGAGTATCAGAGTTGCAAGCTCTTTTTATTAAACCACCATATTTGATTTTTCATAAGGATAGGGTATCCTTGTGAATTAATCCATCTTTCCTACCCAGTCTCTTCTCCAAACAACATAAATCAATCTATAGAGCTTCCAGTGTTCTTTCCTAATCATAGCAACAAGGCAGAATACAAATTACATCAACTAGACATGCATAGACAACTCAGATTCTAGTTGCATAGGACCAAAGACTTCAGAAAATCTGACCAATTATTCGTATCCTTCTCTGATGCAAAAAAAGGTAGTTCATTTTCTAAAACTGCTCTTTCCAATTGGCTTTCTAATTGTGTTACATTTATCTATACCTCAAATCACAGAGATTTACCTTTCAAAGTGAAAGCTCATTCCACTAGAGCAATGGCTAAATCATCTGCTTTTCATGCCAGAATTCCCATGGATAATATTTGTGCAGCGGCTACTTGGACCACTCCACTTACTTTTATCAAGCATTACAAAATGGATTTGGCCTCCAGGGACTGGGCCTCCTTTGGTTCCACAGTGCTTAAAGGTGTAATCCCGTAAGCCACCCAGGGTAAAGGTGCTAGGGACACTGTCCTATCATTGTAAGAATGAAGGTGAGATAGGGCAACATAACATAAAGAAGTTATGTACTCACCATAACTTTCCATGTTTGTTGTCCATCTTGACGTTCATTCCTACGAACCCTCCCTCCTTCCCCCTGCCAAAGACTCCTTGTGGATCTGGTGGATGTTTTTTTACTACCTTCAGGGGTTTTTCTTCTTCTATTAGGTATAGTATATAATTGTGTGTGTGTGTATAGATATGCATGTGTATATATATATATATATATATATATATATATATATATATATAATTTGTATATATGTATATAGTGTACATATTCAGTAGTAGCAGTAAACAAGATATGGGGAATTACACCACTGCATTGTGGGATACCTTCTTGCCACGAGCCAAGTTTGAGAGTTTCAGCTACATATTCGTCTGAGTCGAAGCCGAGAATCTTTTTTTACCCTGGTCTGTACTCAATCCCAAAGGAATTCACAGAGTGTCTAGGACCAGTGATTGCCTTTTGCGTGCTGCAAGGCACTCGCATATTTCCATTGTTGAAGGACTCTATTCAAAATTGAATTTCTCATCTTTGTGGGAATCTGTTTCAAAATGTGTATTTATTTTGACATTGGTTAACCAGACATGTCCGACTGAGCGATAGCTAATTTTCAGCGGAGGCCCTGGGGGAAAAGCCCCATACAGAAACAATTAGGAATACAAATTCAAAAATGGTTGCAAACGGAGGAAAACAGCATTTACAGATTTTTAAATACATGGGATACAGCTAAGAAGTTTGAGTAAATACATAGCAAAGGCCATTAGAGCAATGCAGTTTGATGTGAGGTGGGACTCTGTAGGTTGGGAAGAAGAATCCAAGTGTAGGGGTAGGGGATTATAAGATAGGCATAGAAGGAAGAGAAAACAAGTTGCAGAGAATTGCGAGTCTATAGCCAGAACAGAATGGTAAACAAAGGAATTAAGATGACTAGAGTAGAAAGATGCAGTTAGTAGACAAAAACAGTTAGTAAATGAAAGATGTTAAGATGGGTTTTGGAATGAACAGATCCAAGAGTTTTGTAGATTTTCTTTTAATGCTTTTTTTAAATATATGAGTATGGGTCAGGTTTCTAATGTTCAGTGGGAGTTTGTTCCAGGCTAGGGCAACTGAGTAGCTGTATAAGTATTATCCTGTTAGTTTCTTAGGCTTATGGATTGCTAAGAGAAACTGATCAGAGTTCCGTAGAAAGCAGGAGGGGGTGTATAGGGATATAAGGGAAGAGATGGCGGGGCAGGAGGAGGGTTTGTTAAGGATGGAGTGAATCAGGAACATTGAGTTCTAGCCAGTGAAGAGTTTGTAAAGCAAGGCAGTGGTGACAGTTGTAAGGTTGGTTTTTGGCAAACCTGGCATCTTTGTTGTAGATTAGTTCAAGCTTGGCCTTCAGGGAGGATTGTAGGGTGGTTCAGATTGGGGAGGCCTAGAGGAGAGAGGGAAGGAGATAGGCATGGGTAAGAGAAAGTCCTGAGTCATTAGTGAGTCATGTTTTATTTCTGTAAAGCAGTCCAACTTTTTGATGTGTCTTCTTTATACAGCTTAATACATGCAAATCAAATTTAAGTTGGTTGTCTATGATTGCATCCAGTAGCTTAGTGTGTGTTTCAGTGTTTATGACAGTGTTGTTAAATGGTAAATGATGTTTTATGATCGAAAAGCGATTTAGGCAAAAATAGAAGTGTTTTTTTTTTTTTAGTATGAGTTGATTGTTGGTAAGCCAACTTTCGACAGAGTAAAAGGAATTTTGGGTAATTGAGTGGAGGTCAAAGATATTTTCAGAGGTAGAGATGATAATGGAGTCATCAGCATATTGTATGAAAATAGAGGTGGTATGGAGACTGTTGATGAAAATGTTGAAAAATAAGGATGGATCCTTGGGGTACACCCATGTAGACAGGGAGAAAGGAGGAAAAAGAAGAGAGCCATTTGACAGATTGCTGCCTGTTGGAGTGATAGCCAGAAAACCAAAACAGGGTAGGGTTAGAGATATTGAGGTCAGGCAGTTTAGAAACGCACATACACACTACCAGAACTGGGATGAGCGAAGAAGAAAAAAATCTAAGTTTTTACCTCAGTCTGGAGAAATGTCTTTTATTGACTGTATTTCTCCGTAAATAAGACCTAACCAGAGAATAAGGCCTAGCATGGTTTTCAAGGGTGGTCATGATATAAGCCCTACCCCAAAAATAAGCCCCAGTTAAGATTGTCAACAACACATGACGGACGTGTTGAATTATAAAATAATATTATTGACACCTGTTGACTGAGGTTATCTTACTCTGCTCGTCATTTTTGGAACATTCGGACACCCAACTTCTTCTCTTTGCAGAAAATCATAAGAGTCTTTCCCCGGGGAGTCCTCCATGATTCTTACTGTAACCCTAATCCTCACTTACAGTTGACGTTTGAGATCCTTGGCCCATAAACACTGGCAAGTGTACTTTGGTCAAAGTACAGACAATGCACGTAAAACATGTGCACTTTATAACGAACAGGTGTGGTTGTGTCTTCTTAACTGATGCCATTTTTGTTGCTACTCCTGTCTCTTAAGTCTTAAATTAACCCCTCCCCCCCCAACAAGATGAGTGCAAAAAGAAAGAGCTATTCCAAGTACAAGAAAGGAATCGTAGAGGACTCCAGGGAAAGAATCTGATGGCTTTCTGCAAAGAAAAGAAGTCTGATTTCTGATTGGTCCGAAAATGAATTCAGCTGCCAGCAGCTATTGTCAGTTTTTGACTTTATTGTATTAAAGATTAGCATTTCATTAACAAGGGGTATACAACAAACTCTGACCACTAGTTCCCAGACTTCTTTTTGTAGGCGCCATCATTCTTCTCTTATGGTTTTGGTGCAAAAAAAAAAGTGGAAGCATCAAAAGTGGAAGTTATTACGCCTGTTTTTTCCCTCCCCTCCCATTACACATTATTGAGATTTTCACTTTTCTTTCATGGCCAACCATGAAATATTGCACTGCGAAGACAAGGTGGAGATATTCTTTGAATGGAAATGTTTAATGCACTATTTATGTAGGAATTCTCACACAACGTTACAACGTTACCTAGAACTGTTGCCCAATAACGGAAAAGTACCAAATAAATGTCAATTTGTGTACATGAATAAATGTAGATTGTTGTACAGGGTGGGTATGTAAGACATCCCATGATAATAAACCCTAATGTGTATTTCAGCAGGGGAAAAAGTATAAGAACTGGTCTTATTTTCGGGGAAATACGGTAACATTTCTAGTTTGCTTGCTACACACATTTCACATGATGGCTTATCTTCCTCTAGAAAAAGTAACCTTTTACCAAGTTCAATTTCTTCATTTTTCTCAGCAATCAGAAATTACAGCAAGGACATATCTTGGGATTTTGGGGTGCGTAGCTTTCAATACTGTAATGATCCCATTAGCCAGATTATACATGAAAAAAATAATTGGTGGTTTCTCAAATCTTTATGGACCCAGCACCATAACTCTCTGTCTCCTGAAATCCCTGTGCTGAGCTCTTTCAAAAAGAAGTTCTTTGGTGGTTAGACCAAATACTTCTGAATCCAGATCTTCCATTTACCACCCCATTCTCATCCCAGTCTGTAACCACGGATGCTTTGGATTTTGCATGTGGAGGATTTATCCCAAGGAGTCAAAGTACAAGGCCTTCGGGACCTTTGTTTCAAGAAAAAGAATGTAAACGTCACATAAAAGATTGCATTGGTAAATGCTTTAAGGGCCTTGAATGATTTGTTTAATTAATAATGCAAGACAATCTCTTCCATCAGGATATTTATGTTCTGCCAAAACAGAGTACTGTGGCGGACACTCTGAACAGATTCAGGACAGACCCCCCCCTCCCCCAAGGATCGAAGTAATACCTTAGGGTAAGTCTTTCAGGAAATTGAGGAATTCCGCACATTTACTTAAATAGATCTCTTTGCTCAATCTGCAATAGACAACTGAAAAAAATTTCTTCAGGACTCCTTGCAGAATGGCCTAGAAGGTAGGGTTTTCCATGATTAGAAGTGTTCATTTATGCTTTTCCCTTTTCTTCTGCTAACGAGAGTTCTTTCAAAGACCCAAAAGGACACTCCCAAAATAATCTTGGCAACTCCATTTTGGCCCAGAAAATATTGGAGCATACTTCTCATGAAAATGGCCAATGACAATTACCACAAACTTCCCCATGAAATAGATTTAGATTTGCAGGACATGGGATCTGTAATACACCCCGTCCCACAGAAACTGCATCTGACTCTTGAGTATGCTAGAATTTTGATCCCCATGAGACACCTCTTTCTGAGGACATGTAACTAGTATTAAAGGGGCCAAGAAACATGTTACTAGAAAATTCTATTTGGCTAAATGGAAGAGAATTCCTAGTTGTTGCCACAAGAAGAACCAGGACATTTTCAGACCTACTTGTCCTCTGGTTCCCCAGTATTTGTGTATATTGCTGAAATCATGCCTTTCTTATGTATCTATTAAGATTCCTGTTTTAACCATTTCTGTTTATCTGCCCTGAAATTCCCCCTTTCTTCCTTATCTCAAAGCTCACTCTTACCAAAGCACTGGATGCTTCTTGAACATTTGGGAAGGTGTGGACTCTAGAACATTTCTGGAGGCAGCATCATGGTCTTCTTAAACTCCTTCACTAAACATTATAAGATTGATTCTATCTACTCTTTCTGTAGAGCAAGGTTATCTAGGACTTTTCCCCAGGGGCCTCTGGGCCATTCTTCCTCCTCCCTAACTATCAAGGCTTTAGTAACTGTCCCATATAGGATGGGCTACTGCAGCTGTGATCAAATAATGAACTCAGTACAGTTGTGAAACTAAATTTATCATAAAAAATAGACCCTCGACTAAATCACTGTTACAGTGCTAAACACCCTTCCTCCTTTCTTCCCCTTTCTTTTTTGTTTCATTTTTGGCCTCTTCCGGGATCCTGTCTTTTTTCCCTTTATTCCTGTCTTTCACTCTCTCTCCTAGTATTTAAGTATCCATAATTGGGCTTTGTAATTTTTATTGCACTCCAAGTCTCCCTTTTTGTGAGCCATATGTCTGCCTTTATACCAGCATGCCCTTTGTGTTCCCTTGCATTCACAGTGCTTGTGCAAGGCACCCGAAATCCTCTGAGTACTAACCAGAAGTCTGATCCTTGGCAGGATATAGTTCATACAGCTAAGGCTATTCAAATAGTGATCTATTCAAACATTTACTGTTATGGTAGGTTTATTTACACAACTGTACTTTTTTTCCCCCTCAAACTTGCACAACTCGCAGTAATAGAGAGATGTCAACTTAGGGACTAGCCAGGAGAGCTTATCTTGTAGTCTCAGGCTACAGCCAGAAAGGCAAACAGTAAGAGATTCTGAACCCTGCAGTCATTGCTGTGAAATAAGCAGCGGCTGTGGTAGTGTCTGTCTGAATCCACTTTTATTTGTTTGTCATCCTCCAATGAGCAGTTACCATCCAGTTTATTATCTGTACACAACCATGAAGTAGGTGAGAGCTCCCCCAAGATAAAGTGACTTCTTATCTTGCATAGAAACACATTGATGCAGTTGACACTTTATATAAGTATGTGACAGTTTTTTTTTTTTTTAATCATTCTTTGGTGGAGGGGGCATGTGTCTAGACTGGAACTCTGTCCCAGGGTACTAAATCATTTGCTGTGCATATTGCTTACTGGGGAAGATTCAGTAGGATTCCCTTCATCTCTCTTATACTGCACTCTTGGCTGGACTCTTGAGTTTCCCTGTCTTACTTATGTACTTTGACAAGTTGTTCATGACATGGCAGAGCAATGTCAGAATGGGTGTGGGAGAGCACCATTTAGCTGCTAAGGTTGATGCCAGAACAAGTGTGAGTATTGGCCTTGTCATGCTGTGGCACTGCCATAGTGCAGTCCAACTCCAATAAGATCACCCTGCATTTCTGTCACAGATGCTTAACCATGTGACCTCTGCTAATCAACCTGCCTTTGAGTGTTGAGTATTGGGTGACAGTAGAGACCTTCTCACTCAACCTCTGATTATTCATTTGCTAAATGTAAGAGACATGATGCCCCCATGCTTGAGACAGACAGGGATTTTGAGTCTTCATTCCCTTCTAGCTGGCATTCTCATATTCTTTTATTTTGGTAAACCATCAAAAGAAGTCCACTGTTACTCTTCATCTCCCATAAATGTCTGAACATTAGTTTAGGAAAGGGGACATGGCAAGTTAGTGTTATATCCCATCCTTGGAACATGTTGTCAGAGATGCCATTTTTGCTGCTTGCAGACGTCTCCACATTCAGATAGTTTAACACCAAAGAAGCCATACAACTTATATAGGTGACACCTGAATCACTTTCCATTGGAAACTGGCATCACCTTAAATCTTATTCCTGTGTGATTTCCCCAGCAGAGGTCTCATTCTCCCCGATAATTTTTTTGTGATTGTCTTATATGTGACCAAAGAATACAGATTTCCACTTTGTTGTATACCTCCCCCAATTCTCTGCAGTCCATTTACATTAAAATTCACTCAGCATTATAACTCCACTTTCCTGTCACTTCGCACTCACATTCTATCATCTATAAATCACACTACACTTTGACATTTTTCTAAATGACTGTACTACTCCCTTTCATACTTTGCTTCCAAGTATTTTCTTACTAATCTCCAAAGCCCCCATCTTAGCCTACTCAGTGTTTTACCCTTGAAGCTTGTTTCCAGATAGCTGTTATCTACTCCCATGCATAATTTGCTGATCATTTGTATGACCTTTCCCCATTCCATCCAAAGACTTGCTCCTTAATATACTGTTTAGCATACTCCTTTCCTCTCTCTAGTTGTAACTCCAGTCCAGAGCACTAAGCTAGTGTCAATGAAATGGATTTGGAGGGGCAGTTGTGTTCAACATCAGTATGATTTTTCTGCCATATAATGAAAGATAACGTGGTCATTTTGATTAAAACTTTACTGACATCCATCAGTATAGCAAATCTGTCGCAGATATTTAAGCACCGTTTTGGCTTTAAGTACTAACACTAAGAGTGTATAATTCTGTGTGAGGAGTACAGTGACCAACTTCTGCTTTCCTTTTTTGTCTCTGTCCTGAAGGAGTATAGCATCATACTGTTTGCCTTTGAACTGAATGTGATTGTTTTCAGGCAAGTCATTGCCATTATTTGAAATCATGTAGAACTACATATTTACTTTTGAGACAGTGTATGTTATACAGGCAGAAAGTAGTGTGGTTCAAAATGGACATCTAAAAGTAGGCAGTATTTCCACTGTTACACTACTTACTCAGCTTGTTGCAGAAGTGAGCATTGCAGTGTTTCCATCATTGCTGCTGCACACTGCTAAGTTTTCTTTTGTTCTCTCTCTCCCTCAAACAGTATCCTGTTTTGTATTCCCCCAGCATCAGCAAGCCGCTATGTTGACCCCTAAAGTACATTTCATAGTAGTGACTTCCCATGCTCTAGCAAGCTGCTAAAGTATGTTGTTGTTGTTGTGTCTTTCGGCTTTTCCCGGTTAGGGGTTGCCACAGCGGAACTCCGGTCTGCTAATGATTGGTAGTTGATTTTTATGTGCTGAGTTATCAGCCCTGATGCACAACTTCAACGAAGGTACGCCCATTCACACATGTCTCCACTCAGAAGACGCTCTAGCTGAGAATCGAACCGGACAGCGTCTTACTGTGAGGCGACAACGCTACCGCAGCACCACCACCGTGGATCAGCCAACTGGTAAAGTATGTGTTTGTTTAATTCTGGTCATGTATTTATTCTTGGCTTCCGGAGTTGCCCTTACTGTTGTCACTCTGTGGTAACGGCTGACAAGGTACCTTACATTGGGCCATTTTTTTTCTTTTTGTCAACACTCATATTTCTAGTTTTTTCTATCACTTCAGATTCTGTTTTTCTTTAAGCTTTGTTGCTGTAGTTCATTTATTTGTTTACTTGCAAACAAGTGCTGATCTTTGTTATCTTGCCTTGTTACTGTTCTGCTTGTGCTATAGCTTCCCATATAAACAGTCAATGCATGATTACTCAAAAAATGCCGAGTAACAAATGATCAAAGGCATACTGTCCTCTACAGCTTACCTGTAAAGTTTGAAATGAGCATTATTGCAGGGGATAGCCCTCGCGTATCTCTTATTTTTAGGTACTTACTCCACAGTTTCACAAAACCATGGATTAAGGGCAAATTCCCCATTAAAGTGTACATAGACAGTGATTCCAATTTAACAGTGTCTAGTTACTAGTATTCGATCATCCGTAAAGTGTTACTTTGACCTGTTTTTCTGTTGCTTTGGCAGTCTGTATTATGTTTTTTTATTTCAGCTGTAGTGCACATTATCCTGAGCTGTCCTATCCTATCTTTGGCTCTTTATTGTTACATTTGTAATTTCTCATGTTGCCAGTGGTGTAATGCACAAAATTTTATCTCCGAATTTGAATTTGTCCCTGAGACAGTGGTAGTTTTCTATTGAAAAGTTATTTATTTGTATGGCATGTTTAGTAAGCCTCTGAGCTACTAATGAACTTCATACTACAGCCATGGATTAAATTCCCCTCAGTCTCTATTTTTGTAGTATGACTAGGTAAGTCACTTAATCTGATAATGCTGCTGGGTTTATCCCCTGAAAAAAGGTACTTGCACATAGTGGGTATACTTTGTTAACAAATAAATAAAGTTTAAAATTCTTCCTCCGGTAATTTTTTGGTGAGCATGCAGGTGGAATAATTGCCTTGGGGTGATCTGTTTGCTTTTGTAGTCTTTTTCCCAGCTGACATTCAGCTGCCTTTTGTTTTCTTTCACTGTACAGGTGCTTGACCCTTTTGCACTTCAAGATTTATTTTTTCATGTATGACACGTGTAAAACACAAACTTCATTACACGTCTGTCCTCAGTAAAATGTAGTTTGATGTATTTACCCTTTGTGTTATTGGCCTGACATATGTCTTGTAATACTTTAATTTCCTGCTACCTTGCACACTTCCTCCAAATGCCTTCTAAGAAAAACATTTTTGTCATTAAGCAGGAGGAAAATATATAGGTGTATTTTTCCTACAAAGAAACACTCTGGGGAAAGTCAAAACTCGCAAAATACAGCTTAACTAAAATAATACAGCTGTGTCAGTCATGGAAGACAAATCAGACAAAGCCAGGGTTAGAAATACAGCTGCAACTGAGAGGTGAACCTAGTTATGCACATATGATTTTGATTGGCAGGGTCGAGAAGGTTTTTTTTTTACTTTCCTTCCTAAAGGTCACCTTCCACAGTAATTTGTCTTGAACAGTGCTTTAGTTATCTTTACCACTATTGTAGACAGACAAATCTACAGCAAAGAAAAACTGATTTAATTTGATCTGTGTTGCAAGCAATTAGTAGCAGTTTTAGCATGTGCCTTACTTGCGTGTGACGCTGATTTTTGGTATTGTCTGTGACTAAGGAGGCAACTGGGTGAGACATGTGTTTTCCTGTTGTTCAGCCCTGCAGTGTTCTAGAGCAGCTGTATTGCATTTTATCCGCCTTTAACATCAGACCAGTCATTATGTTTTCATGTATTACATGTGAGCTAGATGGGATATAAGGCTTTAAAATATATTTTCAACACCCCTTCCCCCAGTCTTCTTCATTACTAATTAGAAGAAATTTGTCATGCTACATTATAAAAGTAGACCTATGTCACTGCCTTTGATTTCTGTAAATTTTAGCCTATATTCTGTTTTCCCCTAGTAGAGGTGGGTTTTGTATTAACTTTTCTGATTTTATTTTCTGAAATTTAGTATAAAGTGGTTTGAATAAGTTAAGCCAGTAATTTGAACATTTATTTAAATAATTACTTTTCAGACGACTTGTTTATTGCTTGGTCATCTTCACTGTCAACAGGTGCCTTTGTCAAAGTGTCACATGTCCTTCATGTAAAAGTGCTGATCCTTTTGCCCTTGAAGATGTACCTTTACATATAAACCAAGTTTAAAATTAAAATCTTAATGCTCCTATTCTTTTGTGTCTCCAATCAAAGGGAGTTTATTGTATGTATATGTATTATTGACTTTATAGGTCTTTCAATAGCTTATTCTGTGCCTCCTTGCAAACTCCAAGAGCACTTTAAGAATAAACATTGCTAGGTACAGATAAGTTTGATTGAAAGCAGGACCAAGGGATTTTTTTTCAGAAGTCACCTTCTACACTGAGTTACCTGGATCATTGCTTTTGCTATAATTCTTCACTTCAGCAATTATAAACTTGTCATCATGTTGTCCTGGAAGTATGTATGTATGCAGCTTTTCTATTTTATTGTTGCCAATGGCTCATTTTTCCTTAGTTGTCCTGTAGCAATTGTGTGAAGTGTAATGTTGAAAACAGTTTTTAAATTTTCAACTTTTTCCGCAGGTAATTTATTGTATTGAAAAGAGTATTGGAGTACACTGCTTTGCAGTGATCTGTTTGCATTTTGTATGGTCTTTTTGAAAGGTGTTATTATTTGCTTATTTGTAGTTTACAGGGGATACACCTTCTCCAGAGTGTTTTGATCTAGATTGCATCCCAAAGAATGTATATGTCATTTGCATCTGCTTTTATTGAAGCTGTTTTTTGCGGAGACTTCTGGTATGTTAGTGGCTGGGTGTCTGAAAATAGAGCAGGAGACCTTAAGACAAATCATAAACCAAAAAGCAGTTAACAATGTCTCAGAAACATTGTATTAATTTTTAACAGAAATAGTTGCCACAAAAGAGTTGGCATAAGATGGAAAAATCAGAAGTAGTAAACTTGGATACATTATAGCTAGCTATGATGAGTTGTGACAAGAGCAGTGCAGATAAATGGTGGGAAAATCCAGATGGCATGGCTGCAAAAAATGATATTTTATGTAACTCCATAAAATCTAGAAATAGAACAAATGCACGTGGCCATTCTAAAAATAAGTGCAACTCTATTGGAATATGTGGCCTCTAACAAGAGAATGATGCAAAAAATTGAAGAAACATAGTCTTGGACATCTGTTGGCTTGTTGTAAGAGCTTTTATTGAGGAATTAAATAAATATTTGAAAGCTAATAATTTAATTTTTTTTGGGTGGTTTTCATTTTTCCAAAACTAACTAGAGAATGGGAACACCTGTGATTGCTTTAGAAGAAGAATTTATTGATTTGTGATCACCTCACAATTTGATTCAGCTTATTGACTTCTTACAAGGGCAGAAAACATTCTTGATTTCTTATTTAAAATGTCAAACAGACTAATTAACATGAAATAACTATGAGCTTTGGGCAACTCAGATCGCAATGTATTTGAGTTTATAGTATTGATAACTTTACATTTAAAACATCAGGTCAAGGTTATTTTCAATAAAATTAAACATTTTTACTTAAGAACAATACATCTTATCAATTCATTTGATTTGTCTATGATATGCCGTGAAGATAATATTACCAACTGGTACGCCTTTTAGTGTACATGTCGTGCATGTCTAGATAATTGTAGACATATTATAACTAGGGGACAGGAGATCTAGTCTCCTTCTTGATATAACACGTCTCATTCTAAATTAATGACGAAAAAAGGACGTTTATATGGAAAAGGTTTAAGAATGTTCCAGAAAAAGAGCTTATAATTTAGGTGACATAAGACTGAGGAGCTCTCTATTGGATGCAAAATGAAAGTATGAAGAGCATCTTTTGTCCAGTATTTAACTGAAAAAAATATTTTCTTATGTTAATACATATCAAGATGAAAATAATGGAGGGGCCCCTTTATTGTGAACATAGAGGTAATGCATGCATGAAATTAGTTTGCCGAGGTATTTAATAAACACTTCCTGGCATGTAACTCTTCATGTGTGATTGATTGCCATACAAGAGGATACTTGTGTAAATGACTCCCATGTGTGTCCTGTTTTTAGTTTGGACACTGTGAGAAGGTTGCTGGGTCATGTAAGACAGGACAGTGGAATAATTTACTGGGATGTTTCTGGGTTATCTATGGTATTTACACATCGAAAACGTTACATACTTTTTCAGCACAGTGTTACTTCATGGCTGTATTCCATTAAGCTGGAAATGTGCAGATGATATACCAATTCACAAAGGTGGCTCAGTGAATAATATATCCAATTACAGGCCAATCAGCTTGGCTTTAGTAGTAGACAAGATTTTGAGAGATATTTGTTATCTCTTCTAAATAATGATCAAAAGGGTTGCTTGCTGGATGTGTCTCAACATAGCTTTACACAGAGCAGATCAACTTTCCATAATCTGACTGCCTTCTAGAGCCTGTTTCTAAAGGCTTGGATCAGTGTTTATCTATAAGCGTAGTTTACATAGATCTTTCAAAGGATTTTGATAATGTCACACACAATGCTATCAATGATGTAATGCACAAACAAATGATAAACCTGTAGATTATCTGCTGGGTTTCCAACTGGCTCAGTGGGAGAATGCAAAGAGTTAGAATTAAAAACTATTCATCTAACTGGGCTGTGCTTCTCAGAGGTCTCCCACAGGGCTCATCATTGAGTCCTATGTTATCTAGTATCGTCTTCTCTTTGATACCAAAATTTCCTTTTGGATGGCAAAATATGCCAATGATGTCAAATTTGGATGCTTTGAGACAACACCTAGGGACGTTGATAAATGTAATGCATATTTGAGTAAAGTGGCTCTCTAGTTAAAACACAATAGGTTAAAAATTAATAGGGATAAATGCAATGTTCTTGGTAAATTTAATTGGGTTGTGGATGTGAAACTAGGATCCATCCATCAATTTATTTAACTTATCTGAAAGGATTTAAGCATTTGAGTTTGCAATCTTAAATTTAGATCTCATGTTAAGTTATTAAAACTAAATTGGGTACTTGTGTGTTATCGCAACCACATTCTAAATGAGTCACTAGGCAGCTCTGCATGGTACAAATGGACAAACAGCATGACATTTGCTACAAGTGCTATAGTGTCATGATGTGAGCCAGATGCTTGGTTTGCAGATAGTAGTGGAAGGACCCCTTTTAAACAAGTAAGCCCAACTCCATTTTTTGTTTCCCCTTCTAACGTCATACAAATGCCTGGAGACTCAGCAGTTGCATGGACGTTGAGTATATCGGGGTTTGTGTTTGGAAAAACGCGTCCTTTGCGGTCATTAGTGTGGCATGCTGCTTAATTTCAATTACTTTTCTTAGCTATTGTACAGTGCTTAACAGTGAATTATTTTCTACCATTTTACTTTGGCTGCTACCGTTGCTGTCGTAACATTGGAGCGGCTTTGCTGCTGAGCTTATTCACCCACTCCCCGCAGAAAGACACCTGGCATGCTGTTAGGGCTTGGAAAACTGTTGACTGCTTCTTCTTCTGTGGTGGAAATGTTACAGCAATCGCTGTAAATATACATTCAAAACATTTATTTTTCTTTACAGCTTCACGGCATAATTATTCTGCTAGGTAAGATTCAAGCTGCAAAAAGAAAACACTGTTTTCAATCTATATTGACAGCCATCACTGTAACATTTACACCACAGAAGAAGAAACAGTCAAACGATTACTTCCATTACACCTTTTAATGTAATCGGCGTTGTAAACAGTACATCCAAAAAAGGTGGCTTTTGTTGCACAGACAAAATGATAGCTTGAAGGGCTGCCAAAAGAGATGGCAACAGTGACTCGTGTAGAATGTGGTTGCGATAATACGCAAGTACCCTAAATCGCTTAAAGTTATAAGACTAATTTTTAAGACCTTTGTATCAAGTAACATGGAACTGCTTAAATTATTCATTGTATATGTTTGTCCTACCATTAAGTATAATCTCATGTCTGTACATATAATAAAGGAGATTTATTAGTTTTTGAAGAATTCCAGAATAAGTTTCCCAAAAGAATTTTTGAGGTAAAAAATCTTCATATCATTCTAGATTGGAATGTCTAAAGTCTGTTGGCTACAAGTTTTTGTGAGGCAAAATGAGCCTAGCCTTTGGAGCTTTAAGAAATGAGTAGCATTGCTTATTGCTAGATATTGAGCTTACGGATTCTATTCAGACTACTGGGAAGTTAATAATTCCTTTAAAACGGGTAAATGTAGAACTGTCACTAGATCTAAATATCATATTCTATTGTATGCTTGTGGAATAGGCTTCCTCTGTGCATCCAACAATCTGAATCTCTGTATTTATTTAAAAAAAAAACTTGATCTCTATGTGGGCACTAAGGCTTTCACATTCATACTGGAGTCTGCATTCTGACTGGTTGCTTGCCCCAATGAAATTATTTTCAAACTGAACTTATGTACTGAAACATGGTTTGGAATGCAATGATAACTTCCCTGTTATGAATTAATACTTAACACTTGATCAGATCCTCCTACTGAAGGTGCCTTTCTACAGGTGGTGGTGGTTCATATTCCTTCATGACAACATAACCTTTATAGACCTGTACAGCTGGAGAATGACTGTGAACTCCTTCACATCCTAGTAACTATAAATAAGACTCCTTACCACTTCTTGACCAACTGTCTAATTGAGCAGGAGTCCCTTCCTGTAGAATCGACCACTATTAAATTAAACAATTCCAGTGATCTATCTGTTAATTGGTATGTGTGCACCACTACAAATAAATATGCTCCTACAGTTTCTTAACTCAAACTCACTAGACTAGATTTTAGGCTATCCAATGTGAGGATGATATGTTTTAGATCTGATTGTTTCAAATACATCATCATTATGCTCTGCATCTATAATTATACCCTCCTTTGGTAGATCTGCCCATCAAACAGTAGTTCTCATTATTAGAACACAACCCAAATCACTTACAAAACCCCACCACCTTCACTGAGTTCTCTAAGGCAAATTTACTTCAACCATATGGTGACCTGAGGAGTTTCAAAAAACACCCCCAAAGACTTTGAAGCAAAACACCACTTTATTCATGGAGGGATTTTGCTCTTATCTGAGTACCTGCATTGTGACATCAATCTTGATTTGTAACAAATCCAGTACCAGGTTCAGAAAGAAATCCCTTTGGTTGGACCTCAGTGTAAACAAGCTTTATACCAAAAGAAAAACAAAATCCTTTCCTTTAGTAACAAACTGAGAAGTCCAGACCTTACTATTAAACCCCCCAAAAAATGAAAGAGCTCAGAAACCAGACAAAATCTTCCTTTGCTAAGTATGAATTTGTAATTGCCACCTCAGTTAAAGACAATCCTGTATCCTTCATCAAGTATATGAGGAAGCTTAGAAACAGCAGGCAACACTGCATTGAGTTCTCCCTCCTATCTCTGCCTAGCCTACACATACTTTATCCTTTGTCAGCATCACCACCACCATGTCCCCTGAGCCAGTCCTAAAGGCTCTCTTGGTGGTGAAAACTGTTGGCTCCATGAAGCCCGATAATTTGCCAGGGTGCTTTCTTGCCAGTATGAAGCACTGTCTCCCTGTTTTCTCTATACTTTTCAGCCTCAGATACTTGCCTGTCTTTGTGACTGAGGCCTGAAGAACTGTAGTGGTCATTCTACTGTATAAGGGAGGCTTCAACACTGATTCTGATATCTGTAGGACCAATTGCCTCACAAACCTTATCTGTAAGATGGTGGAATGCATCATTATGGACCTTATAAACATGGACATCAGCAGGCTAAAGTCCCTTGGCACAAATTGGTTTGGGTTTATGAAGAGTAGATTCTTCATGCCTAAACTGGTTTATTTCTATGAAAAAGTTACTGAGGTCTTGGATGAGGGCAAGTTGGTAACCATAGCTTACCCTGACCAGTTAAACCATTCTGTACTATTGCTCACTTAACCATCATGTATAAACTTATCAAACTAAATGGAAGCCCTTTCTACCTGATGGAAGGCGAACTGGCTCATAGAATCCAGTAAAATTAAGATTGGCTGTGCAGTTTCCTCAAAAAGGCCTGTTGCCAGTGGGGTCCCTGAGGGCACAATACTGAAGCGGCTCCTTTTTGTCATTTAATTCTCTGATATCAAAGCTGATATCAGGGGCCTTTGGCTGACTTAGTTTGCAAACAGCTATGAACTCAGATCTGGGGACTAAATGCAAAAAAATGTACTGTATCCTCTGATAAACAGTAGCACCCTTGCTCCTACCTCATTAATGGTGCTCCCCCTCAAAGCAGACATAATTATCAGAGACTGGGGCATGTTTGCTGACGGAGAGCTCTTTGACCAGTATGTTGCTACAGTTGTTACGCAACCCTTCTGTTCATCCCAGGTAATTACTTCAGGAATTTGCTTCAGGTCCAAGAATGTTATCATACCTTTCTGCTCCTCCCTTATTAGGCCCATAACTGGATACGGATCTATATTATAACATCAAAGTTTTTAAACATCGAATGTTATAATATCAAACCCCAAACACCGAAATCTGAAAACATTGAACAGTCAGAATACTGAATTTTTTCCCAGGGAAAAAAAAATCGCTATTCTGAGAAACATACGCACAACACAAACACACACAAAAAACAGCAATCCACACACACACACACACACACACTTAAATTCCTACACCTAAACCTAAACTAAACTTTACATACAGTACTACCTGCGCCCTAACCCTAACTCACCTAACTCGCCCCCTAACCTACACACAACCGCTCACTTACCTGATCCACGTCCTAACCCTAACTCACCTAACCTGCCCCCGAACCCTAACCTACACACAATCGCACACTTACCTGAACCCGACCTGTAACGTTCCAACATATCGAACACTGAAAACAGCAAAGCCACAGCAACGGCCCACCGAATTCTTTCCCTGAGAAAGAATTTGGTGTCCTACACCTTCGCTGTTTTCAGCGTTCGACATTACGGGTTCGATATTATAACATTCAATGTTTAAAAACTTCGATGTTATAATATAGACCCTTTGTTTACAGTGCTCCGTTTGGCATGTATTTGTCCAGACATATGATCCAGCTTGAAAGAACCCAGTGCTTCCTCACAAAGAAAATGAAGGACCTGAGTTCCACTGTTTGTACAGAATGTCTTGGAGCTCTGCATCAAGTGACTCCATCCTGAGTCATCTCACTGACCTTTTCAAAACCAGCAACACTATTAACACCTGTAATAATGATTTTAACCTTCATAACATAAACCAAATGTGATGGTGTGTTAGATACCTCACTTACATAATTCCTCTCCACTGGAACAGAGACACCCTTTATATTAAACGAAATAGTTTCCCCCGCCCTCTTCAAATGCAACATGAATGAACAAAGGAATGAGTGAATAAAACAGGTAACCACAAAGACATCCTTGGTCTTGCCACCTGAAATGCTGATGTGAAAACAGCCTTGGCCTGGTTACAGATGATCTACCTGACCAGTTTCCTATCATTAACCTATGGGCCTAATGACATTGAATAAATGTATGTTTTCTACATGTAGCTTCTGAACATGATGACTGAGTGAGTGTCTTCGCTGCCTTCTACATCTGCACTGGTATGGTATAGTGTGTTTAAGAACAACTTCCCACAGCTGGCTACTGCATTTCCTCACACTGAGTACAGGTGCAGTTTCCTATATTTAGCTTTTACACAAGCTGATGATTACAGCTGACTACAGAATATGTTGAAAAAGCAGGACTTATGAATAAGTACTTCTACTTTGCATTCTAAGAGAGAGAGAGAGAGAGTTAAAGGAGATTCTGCCAATAGGGATTACTGCAGTTAGGGCTACAGAGAATAGGCAAGGGGGGCTGGAATATACTGGAGAAAAACTGGCAAAGAAACCAAGGTACTGGGAGCAACTAATTAGAGAGGGAAAGGTTATGGAATGGGAAGTGGCCAAGAATTTATTTGGACTGCAGACTAGAAATTGCTTTCCCTGTCAAGGATTGATATCGGAGTATAGGCAAAGAGAAAGGAACAGGGGGATCCTAAGTGATAGAACAACACTGGTAGAGTTTTTAGTAGAATCTACAACAGAACCTGCTGTTAAAAAAGGAATAACTAGAAGAGCATATAAAATATTGCATGACAACTATAGGAATCCACCAGATGAGGTTAGAAAAGATTGAGAAGAGTGACTGGATAAGCAATTCATAAAGAAATTATGGGAGGTTATATGTATGGCTTCCAAATATGCAACAAAATCCAAAAGATTTAGGATCTTTGCTTGGAACTGTTTGCATAGGTTTTTTTTATACCCCAAGCAAACTTCAAAGAAGTTTTCCACAGTTTGCAAATATTGACGGTGTAATAGGGAAGAAATAGGTAATTGGGAACATATTTTTGGGAGTGTAATGAGTTTGCAGACTTTAAAAATTCCATGTAGAGTACTATGTCAGAAATACTGTGTGAGCAAATTGGAGTAACTGAGGAAATGATTTTTTGAGATGTCATACAGAATTGAAATTGCCTGGAAATAGTAAGGCCTTGCTGAGTTTCATTCTGGTGGCTACCAAAAAAACAATTACTACAAAATGGAAGTCGATGTTCAAACTATCCTCACTGAAGTAGTGAATATAGTAAGAGATGAAAAAAAATAACTGGAAGTGGGATCTTTAGAAAAGGTTAGGACCAAATTACATAGATTAAAATGTGAATTGTTTCAATAATACATGCAGAATAATTTTTGGAGGAGGAATGAGGTTTAAGGGAAGGCAGGAATTAAATGAGCTATGTAATGTTTGACTGGCAATGACTGTACAGAAGATTGTAAGTGATGTATAATGTTTGCAGCTGAAATATGTCAATATGGTTTGTTTCAATTTATATATATAAATGTATGTTTGTCTATGTAATAGTTGATAAGGCAATAAAGACATTTGTTTAAAAAAGAGAGGTTTGCCAAACCCAGACAGTGGAGACATCAAGTATAAGGGAAGGAGAAGGTTCATCTTAGCCATTTCATAGAGGAAAGGGCTCTCAAATAATACAAAAAAATCTGAAAGTGCTGAGTAGAAAGTGTTGGACCCTGATGGAATTCAGTCTGTGTGTGTGTGAATATATACAAATATATATGGATCAATGTCAAAATAGAGACGAATTGCAAAATGGCGAGAAGGAAACAACAAACGTTTACATTCATGACTGTCCAGATCATTGTCAATTTTCCCACTGTAAGTAAGCAATTGCCCAACAAAACTTAAAAAAAAAAAAAAAAAAATCATAGCAAATAAGGTTTCACCCCCCCCCCAACTAAATATACCAACTTCGAGATGGTACTACAGTGGAGAAAAGGGCAAAGTTCCCCACATTGGCCAACTGACTCCTTTCTTGGTGAAAACAGAACAGTCTGGACGTTTGTGAATGTAAACTTTTGTCGTTTCTGTCTCACCATTTTGCAACTCTGTGTAATGGTAATTTGTGTTTGTTTTTTTGTTTTTTTTTTGAGATCTGGTACTATTACTAGCTAAACTTTTTAAGAAACCATGGGAAGAGGACAGAATTTTTGAGCAAGTGCAGTTCTTTACAGGAATAAGTAGAAAGACATAGGCTGGAAGCTATAAACATCTCAGTTTGATCTAAGTTGTAGGAAATGTTATGGAATAATTGCTGAAGGAAAACACTGATTCATATCTAGGAGTCCGTGGTACATTTGACCTAAGAATTTACAATAGGAGGGTCATGCCAGGCAACCCTAACAGAACTTTTCAGTGATCAGCCTTGCTGTTAGGTCAGATATAGTGGGTACATCCTAGTCTTTCTGTAGCAGGGTGTCTAACTCAGTAGTAAGCAGGCTACTGAACAAATTAGAAAGACCTAAATCATGTCTTGGGTTGTGGAATAAGTAAACTATTGCCCAGGAAATAAGGGAGACAGGGTCATAGGAAGTAAAACCCAGGGTCGGGTATAACAGGGTTTGTACCAGAGCAAGTATATTCCAGTATCGTGATCTGTCTGCTGCTGATACAAAAAGTTATTCAGCTGGGTTAACATACAAGACGCTGTGAGAAAGTTTTATTTATTTTATTTGTATTTGTTTTCTGTGGCAGAACACTCGTCTTCATGGATCTTTTTCATACTCAGCCCGGCAGAGCTGTCTGCTTAAGTGACTTGCTCAGAGTCGCACATTTAGGCAGTAGAGTCTAAGGAGCTCATAAATTGCACCACTGAACCAGAGGGAGCAGTTTTTCTAACAGTTCTTTAATTCTCTAAGCTGACTGTTGAGGAAGAGAATCTGACAAAACAGAATTATCTAAAGTGTGGCATCATAAATGTCATTCAGAATAATGTTTATGAGATGTAAAAGCCCAGAGAAGGAGG
>NC_056725.1:849973637-850088637 GCF_019279795.1 Protopterus annectens
CTACCTGTCTGAAAGATATCAATCTGTCAAATGCCTCTCTTCTTTTTGTCCTTTTTTCATAGTCAAAACAGGTGTTCCTCAGGGCTCTATTCTCAGCCGACTGCTCAGCAACATTTTCATCACTAACCTGTATACCTCCTGTCAGAAAGCTTGCCTTATTCCTTGTGCAGGTGACTCAGCTGTCATCTGCTCATCTGACAGTCCACTTACAACCTCAGTACATGGCACAAAATGGCTTCAAACTCATTTGAACTGTGGCTACATCAAAACTAACTTTCACTTATTCCCACAAAGATTATGTTTTTTTTTCCAAATCCCACGCCAATGATAAAAGTAACTTCCACATTACCACTTTAAACAATGCAGCTATTGAAGTAGTTGCGTATATTAAATTGCTTGGAGACATAATAGATGACAACTTAAAGTTTGATCTTCGCATGCAAAACTGTATAAAAATAACTCATCAAAAGCTAGGTGTACTATACACAGCAAAAACATGCCTTACTCCTACTAGTAGAATCACCCTAGCTAACACTGGAGCTGTCAGCTGGTTAGTACTCCCACATTAACTAGCCCATATGCAACTTCTTCTAATGCATAAAATGCTGTATAACCTTTTAACCTGCCCTACTGTCTCCTCAGTACTTCGTCACCATCTCCCAAATCACCCTGTGCACTCTCAATTTAAAAACCTGCTTGAAATCTATAAACCCCAAAAAAGTATGGGACAAACTTCGTAATCACACTGCATATCCAAACTATGGTACTGTATCCCAAAGTCAGTCAGAACTATATCTAGACTCCATGTACTTAAGTCTTCTGTGGAAGGATTTCTCACAAACACATGGCTATGTCTATTCACCTCACCTGTATGACCTATCTTAACAAATACTTTACATTCTTAGTAACCAAACCTCTCATCATACTTTCCTTCTAAACCTTTCAACATCTGACCACACCCCCCTCTTATGGTGGGTTTGTATCTTTTTATTATTTCCTAGCATAGCACGCTATACTTGTAATACTTTTGTGTATTCTGATTGTCATGTTTAGGCATCATTTTTATTTTTATATCACTGGTGTCTCCTCATGCTTTATTGCATCCTATGTATTCCACTATCAATCTGTATGTATATATGCTTTTTTTAATTATATTTGTACTAGTGTTTTATTTGATGTTCTTTAACTTTCTAGAACTTTTCTACCTGGGCCTCTGCTAAAAATAGAATTTATTTTCCATTCAAACTTTCCCAGTCAGTAAATATGTCAGTAAATAAAAAATAAATATGTATATGTGTGTATATTTATAGTTGTGTGTATATATAAACACATGAGCACATATATAAATACACAAACATAGATATATTTGTGTGTTTGTAAATGTGTTTTATGTATCTGTATGTAATATACGTGTGTGTGTGTGTGTGTGTGTGTGTGTGTGTGTGTGTGTGTGTGTGTATGTATGTACATATGAATATGTTTGTGTGAGCCACAATTACATTAAAATTGTAATTTTTGTGTGGATTTTTACATGCTGTTGGTAAGGGCTATGCTCCTAATCCAACAAAATTGAAAACTGTATGTGCTCTTGATAAGGACCATACTACTAATCCCTGAGGTAAATTTATCTGAATATGTAAAATCATCAAAACTTATGCTGAAGGAAGCTAAGGTAATGTACTGTTTAGCATACCGAAGATGTTTGTTCCGTAGGTAGGGAATCCTTTGGGTGGTAAACATGTCATTCCAAGAAGTCCTTTTTATGTAGTAATACAAGTTTAGAGTTTTGGGAATGAAGAAGCTCTAGTAAAACATGGTCTTTCATTGTGTAAATGGCAAGACAGAGATCTCAGTGTAGAAATGTGTGCCAAATAAATGAGGAATGTAAATCATGAGGATAAACCTCTTATAATTAACAGAAAAAAAATCTTATAATTAACTGGGCAATAATGACAGTGACCAAAAAAATTCCTTACTATAAGTTGATGCTTGATGATTAAAGGACAACAAATGTGCCTAGCTCTGTAGCTACTGTATCACCCTTATTTCCCTTTATGTTATAATCAGTGGAAAAGGCTTATTTTTCCAAATGTCAATACACTACATTTTTTGTCTTGTGTATAAAGCATTGGTCAGATTATGACTCTGCGTAGCTGTTCTTAGAGAATATAAGAGTCTGTGTGTGCATCTGTAATGGCACCCCATTTGTAGTCATCCACAAAATTGGTCAACCACAAATCTTAGACGTCTGTCTTCACATCAGAGAAATAAATGCCAAAGAGAAGGTGATCTGTATCAAGAGTCCTGAGTGACCCCAGTAGTAACTAACCTATTAGATGAAAAAGCACTGCTGTCTCTCACCCTGTGTGTACAATCAGAGAGCCAATTACCAATCCATCAGGTAATGTAGAGATTAATATTTAAATTGGTAAATTTGTCAACAATGCCCACGTGGGAATCCTATTGAATGTCTTAGCAAGATTGAGATAAGTAGCACATACAGAATGCCCTTCATCAGTGGCACCAATCACATCCTCAAAAAAGTCCAAATTAAAGAAATCAGACCTTCCCTTCACAAAAAATGTACCAACAAGGATAGTTTATTTGCAAGTTGCGAGTTTTGTTGCTAATGAGGTTGACTAAGATCTTCATGATTTTACAAATAATTTTAGTGAGACTAATGAGGTGATAATTCCCAGAGTAATCTGTAGCTCTACTTGTATGAAGAGGTACTAAAACTGCTCTTCACAGGCTACGTGCTTAAGTTCTTTAGCAGAGACATTAAAACAAAAAGTTGAGTGCTTTGCAGGGGAAAGCTCACTGTAATTTCCATACTCAAGTACTCTAATACTAAGTCTGATATTGCATAACATTGGGGATAGGGAAAAGCTTCCTTAATCCTTGTCATCTCAACTCCAGTCTGTCACTAACAAACATACAGAGTGTTTTTGATGAAACAGAAATTGTGTAACAAAGGTCATTAAAATTCCAAAGCAGTGCACACCGATTGGACACCCCAGTCAGCATACCCAATGTAAATCAAGCTTATTCCAATAGTAGGAAAAAGTCCAGTAGCTTAACTATTGTTGACTGGCTAGACTTGTTTGTTAAGATATGCTAAAAAAGCAATCTTCAAATATTTTGAGAGGTGGAGCAAAATATGAGAAAAAAAAATCAGGACACCCTGGAAACATCTATACAGTTAAAAGGTCCAGTTGTGTTGCTAAGAAAGATTGCAATTGCTTTTCACCTTACTTCTAAACTGTTCAGACTCTAACAGGATGTTCTTCACTTTCCTCATATGTTTGCTCTGTCCCTCTTTGTTCAAATAATGCTTCTACACTTTCCCAATATATAAATAAATTAATTAATAAAAAAAAAGACAAACCAATATCGGTATGCTGTCTTCTATGGCAGATTCCTAGCACTGTACTGATCTGTACAAGCATGTGGGCGTTTGCACCATACGCTTGCAGTGTACATCAGTAAATCAGGAAGCCAGTGGAACTAAAGTGCCATTATAAAAAGGCATTATTTAAGAAAGGTAAGCAATTTCTTTCTTAAATAATGTCATTGCATGTTTGCAATAACCCACTCCTGGATGTGGGTGTCATAGGATTTACCCACAACTGGCTTTGTTTAATCATTCACGTTTCACCCTCCTGACTAAGCTACACCAACCATGGGTAAATCCTGTAATACCCACACCCAGATATAGGTTATTGATAAATTGTATATTTTTGTTTTCTTCAGAAATGTATCATGACAGAAACACCCTGTACCGAGGCCGGCACTGTGTTGGGGTAATATTACAGCCGTGGTGGTACAGCGGTAGTGTTGTTGCCTCACCGCAAGAGGTTCTCCTGTTCAATTCTCAGCTGGAATGCCTTCTGTGTGGAGTCTGCATGTCCTCCTCGCGGTCGAGTGGCATTCGAAAGACATGTGTGAATGGGCGTGCCTTCGCTGAAGGTTGGGCGTCAGGCTGGCAACTCGGCACCATAAAAATCTACTGCCAATCATTAGTGGACTGGAGTTCCGCTGTGTCGACTCCTAACCAGGAAAAGCTGAAAAGACAAACAACGGGCATTTTGAGGATGAGTGCCCAGATATAATTTAAGTTTATACTTTATTATGATCTACCATCAAAAAGGTACTGATGTATAGCATTTTTTTAATACATGAAATTTTGAATGCAGGATTTTACATGCATTTGATGGTGAAAGCCTGGCATGTTGCATTATATTCATTTTCTAAAAAGGGTTGTTGCATCTTTAATGTCCAGATCAGAAATACAACATGCTTAGAATTTGCTTGCATTAAGTTATTACTACATCAGAAGTAAAAGAAAAAAATGTATATTTTTCTTAAAGAAGAAAGCTTTCCTTCACGGGATTAATGCGTGTCCCCCTCAAATTTAAACTACGATGTATTCACACAAATTATGTAAATTAGAGTACTGCACATTTTTATATCTGAAATCATCAGCAGTGTGCATTCTGTGGTCAGGAGTCTTGACAATTTTTTTCCCTATGTAACTTACTTGACGATTTTATATAATTTTCAAAGATGTAGCCATACATTGCTTGGTACCACCAGTAGTAGGCAGACACATTTGGCTTTACTTTCAATATATAACAAGGTGTTGTTATTAGTGTGTGCTAATAAAGTAAGAATTAGAAATAATTTCCCAGAAAATATGGCATTTTATTCTAACACAAAATGGATATGCTATTATTTTTCAAACAGGATTCAAACAGGTATGATTATATTTGAGATTGTGGTTACCCTTAGCGCTATTAGCACATGTGGTGTTCCATATAAAGTTGACCATCCTTCTGTTTTGCCCTGAAAATGTTATATCTGGAAGCGTATAGAAATATTGACATTTATTGGAAGTCAGTGCCAATAACATAAAGGGATAAAGCCCTGACTATTTACAAGGTAACTTGAGTTTAATTAGCAGTTTGGGTACTTCACAACACTAACAGGGAAAGATGGGCATGCCCATTTGGAGTTGGGGGGGGGGTACAGTAGGGATGCAGCCTGCCACAGTTCTTCAGGGTGGGTGAGTGTTTTAAAAAGCATCCCTCCAGGCATGCTTTCAGTTTACCAAGGCACTGCTTGCTTGGTAGCCTTTATTAGCAAGTGTACAAAATTGAACTCACAAGGATGAAAGCATATCTGGTCCCTGTTGTAATGCAGGTAGCTTATCTCCTTTGCCGTTACTGCGGTTAGGCGTATACAAAATGCCCTCAGTTGCTGGAGTGCCAGCAAAGGCACTAGCAATTGTCATGGCCACCTGTATTACTGCGTCCCTGGACAGCATACAAAGAAAGAACTATACCCCAGTACTTTTATAAAGGAATGAATGGGCTGAGTGTAAACTTTGTCAACTTGATTGATGGTCACAAGGCATTGGGACAAAAATGACTAAAACAAAATATTGACGTGTAGAGTCTGTTAAATTTTAGGTAAAGGTGATCATCAAAACTTGACCAACTGCAGCATTTACTCTTGAAGAAACAGCTCTCAAATCTGTCATAAATATATTTAGAGAGAGATTATGTGGAAACACCCTATATAATCGAACATTTGTAATGCTGAATGTTTTACAGTAGCAGAAGTGATTAAAACTTATTTGATGGCTTCTGCCAGCATTAAATCTGTGCAAGATTGTGAACAGTGGGGATCAGGGAGTTTTCCCTTTCCCCCCTGTAGAATGATCTTGGAGTTAGTATATATAATTAGCAGGGGGTGTGGGGTGTTTTGTTTTTTCTGTGTTTTGGTTTTCACTTTTTCTGGATCGATGTTTAGCCATTCGAGATTTGTGTACTTCAGTGTTTTGAAGTACACATATTATATGTCTGTATAGAATCTGTGTATATATGTATGTATATCTTATTTATTGTATATGTATGATTTTTCAGAACATAAGCCATCGGAAAAAAATACAAGCACAATATCTATCAAAATGAGAATAATAAAAAAATAGGGTTTTTTGCAGGGACCCCCCCCCCCCATCCCTGGTACTCTAAATATAGTAAATCTAAAACAGCACAACATTTGAAATAAGAAGAAACATCATTAACCCTCCTGTTTACCAGCTGCCTTATCTGTTGAAATGAGCATTAGAACAAACAGACAAAAAGGCTTTTTGTGGGAAGGTAAATTCCTGCGCCTCTCCCACCCCCACTTGTGTAAATATACTAACTCTGAGATCATACATCTGTGGAGATCAGGAAAAATTTCTTCGTCTCTCTCTGACAGTTTGTCTCCAATACACATGCACTTCTTTTGTCTAAACAGGAATCAATTTAATGTGACAGTAAATTTCTGTTTTTATAAAAGAATGTGATGGAATGAATGGAACCTATATACATATTTACACACAAACATACACACACACGTATGTGTGTATGGGGGGGAGTGAATATTCTTTTTATATGTTGTCATAAATTTAAATTAAAAATTTATTTAAATTAAATTACAAGATGTAACAATTTGTTCCTTTTCATTCAGAGCTTAGGAGCACAGTCTAAGGATGTTTTATAGGTTAATCATTGTATTATTTCCTGAAAATTTCTTAAGAATATGTCAGTCTGTTTTTGGGGAACCCACAGACAGATGTTTGTATACAGACCGCATTTGCTGTCCGAAACATTCGGTGCCCTGGAAACAGTATTCTCAATAGTGGTGAGTAGTAAA
Source organism: Protopterus annectens (assembly GCF_019279795.1). Classification (NCBI taxonomy): domain Eukaryota; kingdom Metazoa; phylum Chordata; order Ceratodontiformes; family Protopteridae; genus Protopterus; species Protopterus annectens. Next base: position 849,980,343 of record NC_056725.1, read on the forward strand.
GGTTTTAAAGGGAATATAACTGAAAAGGAAGGATCTTGTGGGTGGGGTCAAGGTTATGAGTTTGCAAACTGAAGAATTAGAATAACTAGACAGTGCCCTGGAGACGAGAAAGTTCACTGAAAGGACAAAAGGAGCTGGCTCCTTTATTAGGCATTTTGGTGGCAAAACAGCTGGATCTGATGATGTCCTTTTCATTCTTCCTCACAAATGGGTCTAGAATCTGATCCTCGGGTCTGACTCAGCTGCATATACAAGACTGACTTTGGATCCAAATCTCGAGCTCCTCCTGCTACCCATAATGTCCTATTCCATCCCCCACTCCTCAGATCTCGCTTGCTACCATTGCAACAAGAAGCGATTATAGATCTCGAGCAGTGAGAGTTAATTTTTCTTGGTTGTTGTGTCTTTCGGCTTTTCCTGGTTAGGGGTCGCCACAGCAGAACTCCGGTCTGCTAATGATTGGTAGTTGATTTTTACGTGCCGAGTTACCAGCCCTGATGCACAACCTTCAACGAAGGTACGCCCATTCACGCATGTCTCCACGCAGAAGACGTTCTAGCTGAGAATCGAACCGGACAGTGTCTTACTGTGAAGCGATAATACAGCAGCACCACCACCGCGTGTTTTCTTGATAAACTTTGTTACTATTACTATGTAAATGTTATATTTTCTGTTCCTCCTACCTCTTATTGTCTTTAAGTAGTTGCTGGCGCTAGGATTAGTTTTCTCTTATATCCCTACCATTATTTCTACCTCTCATGTCCGTTTTATCACTTCTTCTAATTCTTTTAATTACTTTTATAGATTTGAACTAATATTTAAAAAAAAGCCTTTTGTGTTTTAGAGTATACAGAGTTAAACAATATTTTTTTCTTTTTTGTATAACTTCACTAGTATAAAACTTTGGGTTATTCAGCGCATGTAGCTCGTACTCTGTTAATTTTTTAAGTTTCTCTGTTCCAGTTACAGTTATGTCTTATAAACCCACTGACGTCAGGTAATGCTTCTTGTGTGCATAAGATTCCCTATTATGATACCCACAAGAAGTGCATGTACTGCCTGGGGCCTGAACATTTAAAATTCTCATGCGATATCTGCATTCACATTCTACCTCAGGGCCCTCTCAGATCAGCACAACAAATTAATCCTCAGGGACTTGCTTCTAGCTTCTTATTCCTCTTCTGTGGCTCAAATCCCTCTAAAACTCAAGGTTCCGTAGAATCAAAGAAATTAGCCCTCCCCAAGTCTTAGAGGGCTTTGTGGGACAAGTTTGAAAAACACAAAAAGACTTCAGATCCGACCCCTTTGGATCCGAAGAATGTCACACTTCGTTGAGACCCACAGGCCTCTTTGGATCCAGCAGACATAATTACCATATCCAGCTCTCCATTACCATCTACATCATACTCTGATCCCAGACCCTTGGATCCGACAGTTAGGAACTAATCCCCAGAGTTTATTTTAAAACCAGTTTCTCCATCTCTGCCATCCCAACTGTTCCAAACCCCAAAGAAACATTCTAGGCCTGCTTCTTCAGCTTCATCCAGGTCTTCTATGAGCTTCACAGAGGCAGATATGGACACGGTGATGCAGAGATTTCTCATGACTCAGGTCCAAATGAGGATCGTGCCAACCCTGTCCCCTGTCGGATCTGTGAGTGCACCTGCCCAGTGTATACTTTCTCCTTCTCCAATACGACCTATGGTCTCGAAGTCCTGAGATCCAAGATTCCCGAGAGAGTCTGTGTCTAATCCGAGGAAGCTCCCTTCCATGACTCCGGTGGTTTCCCTGACCAGTCCTGCTCTGATATCATCGGATCAGGGCAGGTCTCGGATCCGGGAAGTTGACATTGGGTCCAAGGAGTTTGGTTTGGTTCAGACTTGTTGGATCCATCCCTTCCCCTTGATGCCTTGGCTCTTGACAGCTTGAGTTTGATTCTTTCTGGAGGGCTTGGATTCGGAGTTGGCCTTGACCTCTTGTCCTAGGCTGCCTCTGCTCCAAGGAGGGGGAGAGGTATCTGCGGGTCTGATGACCTTCTAGGTAGTAGAAAGGGCCTTCTGTTTGCATAGAGACTTATCCTGTCATCTCGGATCGTACCCCTCCTCATTGGGTCTGAGCTCTGAGCCCATCATTACTGCTCCTCAAGGTCAGACAACTCTGGGAAGCCTCCACACTCATTTTCCAGAGGGATTCCCCTTTCTTCTGATGCCTCCCCAAAGCACCCACAGAGGAGGTACCACAGAAGGAAACGTGCAAGAGGAGGCACATAGACTCCCCTATGGAGTTTGTGATGGAAGGTGCCAATTTTGATGAGGGAGAAGGATCCCCCCCGATCGCCACCTGACGATTTCTCCTTTGGGGACATCATGGAAATCCTCTAAAAACATAGTGCCTGATCTTCCCAACCTCCTTCTTCTGAAGAATTGTTGTTCTTGGAGGCTTTCATGGCTGGACCATCTACATATTTGGTGATGCACCCCCCCCCCCCCCCAGCAGATGAACTTACTGATCTAGTTTCCCAATGGGCTTGGAAGGAACTGGACACTGTTGAAGCCATTCCAAAGCATCCGGATAAATTCTTAGTTTCTGCTTCAGAAAAAATGCAATGAAGCAAGGGGGCCTCTGTTGATGTTACAGTTATGGCAGCAGCCACTAAGAAGGAGCTAGCCAAGCAAAGCTCCTCTGTCCATCCAACGAACAGGGAGTCCAGAGTGATGGACAGATTTGGAAAGCACATTTACACCTCAGCCAAATTCGCTCTAAGGTCGTTAAATTACCTGGCACATTTTACTCGCTCGCAGAAAGATTTGATCAAGGAGCATTCAAACTTTCTCACTGAGACCTTGTTGGCAGAGTTTCTCAAGAAGGTTTCTCCCCAACTGGCTACAATTTTGTCTGTTGCCAATTCATCAATGAGGCTGATTTCCCATACAGCAGAGGGTACTTCATGAGCAGCTGGTTCAGGGATAGCCGTTAGGAGACATACCTGGATGAGGCTATGCAACTTTGCAGAACCCTTCAAGGCGTCTTTTGTTAATGCCCCCTTTGATGGCTCCTCCTTGTTCAGACCATCAGTGAAAGATACTCTCACCCACAGCGAGCAGGAGGGAAAGACCTTGACTGCTGTTGGAATCAAGTTTTCTATCCCTTAATATTCATTCTCTAGGAACCAGCGATGTGGTAAGAAAATGTGGTTCTGGAATTCTCGGGGGACCTTTTCAGGACTCACGCGGGTTTACTTCCAGAGGCAGAGGAGGAGGTTTCAATGGCAGATGTCTCCCCAGAGGCAGAAGAGGTCCACAAAACCAGACTCCTTCTCCAGTAAGCCCCATCAGTGCTCCTGAGGCATTTCCCGACTGTCTGTCTTTGGAAGCAGTCAGGGGTCGATTTTCCTTGCACCTGGATGCCTGGCCAAATATTACAAAAAATGCATGGGTGCTAAGAATCATGCCTGGAGGTTAATATATACCATCTTCCTTTCCACCTCCTTTCCAGAAGAAACTCTTCTATGTTTCACCCAGTCAGAGGGAATGCACAGCTCAAGAAATTCAAAAGCTGCTACAGTCTACCAGGAGGTCCCACTTGAACAGATAGGATTCAGAGCTTACTCCCACTTCTTTTTAGTGCCAAAGAAAATGGTACCTGAGACCAGTTCTGGATCTAAGCAATATGAATCAGTATGTAAAGAAGTCAAAGTTCCGAATGGCTACAGTCACTCCATCCTGCCTCTTCTGCACAAGGATGATTGGATGTGTTTGGATGCACTCTGTAGATCTCCAGGATGTGTACTATCACATCAAAAGAGACAAGCACTCCAGGAGACACCTGTGCTTTTGGCTACGAGCCAATCACTACCAATTCAGAGCACTGCCCTTTGGACTCACCACAGCCCCCATACTGTTCACTAAATGCCTGGCAGTTGTAGCAGCTCACTTGAGACTCAAAGGTTTCCAGGTGTTTCCCTACTTCGACGATTGGCTCCTCACCACCCCAACCAGGCCTAAACTTCTACAACTCAGGGATTACTTGCTTCAGATCTCCATCTCCCTAGGCATTATAGTAAACCTTGCCAAATCAAATCTTACTCCTGTACAGACTCTGGAATTTATAGGCACTCAACTGGATACTACGACTCAAGTGGCGTTAGTACCTCTTCATTGCATCACAACATTGAGAAACCAGGTGTGGGACTTAATGTCTCTTCATCCCCTCCAGCAAACCTAGTGGTACATGCTCTTGGGTTATTGTCAGCTGCCATTCATCTAGTCCCCATAGCAAAATTCTGTATGTGAATTCTTCAGTGGACACTGGTGGTTCAGTGGTTCATTCTTTACCAGCCTCTATCATTCTCACTCCAATTTGCAAACGTCATGTTTGCTGGCAGATCCAGTCAGATGACTTCTTTCTGGGCAGACTGTTTTCTCTTCCTCCTCCAGTACCCACAGTGACCATGGATGCTTCCCAACTGGGGTGGAGGGGGGCATTTCATGGGAAAGCTGGTTCAAGGCACATGATACTCCTTGGAGACCAAGTTGCATATCAGTGTCTTGGAGACCAAGTTGCATATCAGTGTCTTGGAGATAAAAGCAGTCCTCCTGGCAGTGCAAGCCTTTCAATTTGAATATATTACTGGAAACAAAGCTTTGCTTCATAACACACTACCTGATCTGTAAGTTCTGCTTTCAGACAGTCCCCTGGTAAATGCATTGGAACGTAAGGCCATGTTACTTATTGATTTATGTGTTTTTTGTTGTAGGATTCTGTGGTCAGTAGTTTATTTGTAAAATGAAAGTTTGCCTTCTTATGTTACTTGATGTGTTTATTCTGTTTTACCAGTAATGCATTGCAAATGCTACACTTTAGCTGTGGTTTATTTTCTATCACCTTTCTGAAAGTTTTGCTCTAGTGCCTCTGGGGCAGGATTCTGGAGGCCTACCTTTGAGTGCAAGGAAAAACATGAATTTTGTTAGTAGTTAAAGGTCACTTTTATATATGGGGAAAGCAAGTCCACTGGGAAGGCAGTTACTGTACAAGCAGTTGTTGCCTAGTTTTTCCTTGTTTTCTTTAAGCTATGCTTGCCTTAGACTAGGCTAATGTATTTGTGAAATTCTCCACATCTGACAGAAGATAAGACCCAAGCATACCTGTCAACCTGGAAACATCAAAAATCTGGATAAAGACCCATGAAAATGGGTACAAATCTGTACGTTTATTAACATAAAATTTGCATACATAATTGTGCAACTCCACCCACTCTGGTGGAATTGTGGGATACCACATTTTAAAAGCAAACTGAAGAACAAACAACCAAAATATGATCATGAAATACAAAATAAGCTTAAGAACAATAGTGTTTTACTTATATTAATATTTGAACTTGACTGGGCGACTTTGGAAAATATGAGAGAATAATATGTGTATATATATATATATATATATATATATATATATATATATATATATATATAAAATGTCTGTATTTAATATTTTTAAAACCTGCAACAAAAACTGCACTATGAAATTTCCTTTGTAAAGAGTCTTATCAGTGACAGAAGTATTGTATTTGTCATATTATGCAATTTTGAAAAAGCAATTGCAACTGTAGTCTGCAGGGAAATACAATAGTTGTATGATGAAATGGAGCAATTATTCTGAATTGGGTAAGAATAAACTGTTTGCATGTAACAGCAGGGCAAGTTATAAATGAGTTGCTAGGCAGGACACTAAGATCTCAGCTGTCAAAGGAGCTAAGTGAAAGCTATTAATAGCAATATGTAAAATCCACTATTTATTTCCAGCTAGTCTTTTCTGCCACTAACACTGTGTTAATTACCCCTCCAGTACCTGCATATTTCTCTCAGAGTCTGAATCAAGTGTTATAGAGAGTCAGTCCAGCTTGGTGTGCCAGCATCTAAGTTGCTGCCTACTTTATGCCTGTAAAATATTCTGGACATATTCTGTAAACAGTGTGACAAATTATTATCAGTTGTGAAGTGCAGATGTTTTTATGATTATCCTCCTACCCATATCCATTCTACCTGCACCATTAAACAATTTCCATTGCTCTCCTTATGTTATCAGTTAGGAAAACATCATTCAAGTTAACTAAGAAAAAAAAGAAAAATTATAAACACTGCAAGCACAAAGTCATATACAATCCCCCAAAATAAAACACTTCCCACTTCAATCAAACCCAGAGAAATGAAATTCAGTCAGTGTAAAATAAAGAATAATGTTATTAAATCAATGAAAAAAAATATAATATTATATAATCTTCTTAGAAGAAGAAGATAATGCAAAGCAAGGACCATAATTAACTAATATGGTATTGCCTACAAAATAGATCCAGCAAAAAGAAAATGACTGCTTCAAGATCCATAGACGCAACAAATTTATTGAAGTGTAAAACAAGAAATTTACTGCCTCTGTGGATCCTGAACCAGCTGTTTCTTTTTTATTGGATTTACTTTTGTAGTTGATTTGGAGTATCTTTTGTTGCAACAGTTTTTCTTTTACTTGTATAGTACATAAAAAACATGCTAGATTTTGAATAGCTGTAATAAGATTGCAACACCCTGCTATAAATGTAATGAATCCCAACATGGTCTTTAGTAAATACATATATGCATACATACAGATATTTCAAGCATGGGCATTAATGCCCTTCTAGCCTGCCAATATACCAAAACAGTTCCCATAATAAGCATTCAGACTGTTCTTAAAATATCTAAACTAGTGCTTCTTTAATGTAGGTCTGCTCCATGTATCAGCTGCTTTCTTGGAGAACCAATTAGTGCACTTCTCATTCCTATAGAATCTTCTGCATAGGTTGTCTGATGATTCTCTGCTACTTTTTGATAATCCCAAATATTTCCATAGATAGTTGTCTCTAAATGCCCTATATACCAGAATAAGATCTCCTCTTAAATAAAATAAATAAATAAGTAAATAAATGGCACTTTTGAAAATTGATTAAAAATTGCCTCAGAACTAGATTGGGAATCCCACATGAAACAACCATTCATAAAAAATAAGTATGGAAGCTGTTTATAACTCTTACCAGTACGCAGCTTATGGAATTGCTGTAGCCCAAGGAACTAAATGGGAAGCAGTAGTTCCAACTCATAAAATAGGAAAAACAGATAAATGGAGAATGCAGGAGATCTGGTTTGAGTGACACACAAAACATTTTTTTACTGTAGGATGAATTTTGGCTTCACTACTCACCATGAAATGCTTTCCCTACACTTACAATAGAAGATACTTATCACAGAATGAATCCATGTATTCCACATACTCTCTCTCTCTCTCTCTCTCTCTCTCTCACACACACACACACACACACACACACACACACACACACACACACACACACACACAAACATGAAAATGTATGCTAAAAACACATAGCTGGGAGTACAGGACATTTTGTCATCAGTCTGCAAGCATCATATCCAGTTTAAAGAACTCTGCTTTTGTAATAAATTAATTAATAACATCACTTGTTAATAAAAAATACAGAATGACTAAATCTGTTACAGATAGCAGCAATACTTATAACTAAATGTAATGCTTTACATCTACATACAGATTAAATCTGCTCACAGCATGACAATTGTGACAAGCCATACATTGCATTTTGAGCTCTGGGGCCAAGGATGTAATGTATTTACTTCTACATTTGTAGATCAACAGGTATGAGGACATGAATGAAAATGTTCATGTGCATTTGTGACAAGCAACATGGATTTTAAACTCTGGAGCTATGGATATAATGTATTATGCCAGGAACAATGTACTGTAATGAAAAAGTGCTGTGTATACAGCATAGCCCCAGATATGATATGCTTCAAGTGCAACACTCTGCTAAAGATGCAAACTGGATTACTGATTATTTGTTATCCTGACTGTACTAAGCAGATACATGATTTATAAAGTATTGTATAGTGAGTAAATATTTTATTTGTATCATGCTTAAAGGTTCTGCAAGATAGTGGTCCAACAAACAAGTACATTCAGCCTTCCACTATAACGCATTAGATATAGTTTATAGTTAGTTATTGTGCACTGCTGCATATTATGGACAATTTCTAATAACTTTAAGGAGTTGCAAAAAGTAATGAATATTTTTGACATTTGAAGTATTGTTGAATAAAACAGACCTTACATTTGACTGCAAATTGCAAGGACCAAGATATAAAAAGTGTGTGTGTGTGTGTGTGTGTGTGTGTGTGTGTGTGTGTGTGTGTGTGTGTGTGTGTGTGTGTGTGTTGGGGGGGTAGTACTTACCCGACCCGAGTCTGACTGCTGCTGCACTGAAGTCTGAAACGAACGGCTTGCTTGAGGACAGGGTAGCCTTTCAGGTGCTAACTGTAAGTCAAATTTCAAATTTCTAATGGAAAATTAAAAAAAAAACACTAATGGGTGACTTGGGTCTGTTGCTGCTCTCTCGTGGTCTGTCTGACTCCGAGCTTCAGCCTGTGTAGTCCAGTCCCCGAGTCCCAATCCAACCCTCTGTAAACTAACAGATTGACTCTGCTGTCTCTGTCTGCTCCTCTGTAATTTAAGAAAAGTGCGCATCTGCACTTGCCTTTAGCTTAGTTGCTGCAATGAGTACACACTTGAAGTCTGAGATGTCAAGCATGTGTAATGTTTTACAGTTAACACGCTGCTGCTGCCCAAAGCCCAAACATAAAGTCACACCCGTCGAGCCCTCCACCGAATTCCGACAGACTGGCAGGCTGCTTGCGATGCTGATGTCATTGCACATGCCTCTGCACGTGATAACATCAGCGGAAAACTGTTGAGGGAAAAAAAGTTTTAAAAAAGCTGGGAAAGAATCGGGAATAAAGGGAGCCAATCGGAAATTCATGGCACCCCATTATTTAGACCTCAAAAGCAGTAAATGCTGAGGAATTCTGAATGGTTGAGAGGTATGGACCCCAGAAGAACTTTGTCGCTATAAGATTACATTACGGTGGAAACATTTTTGTGTGTGTGTGTTGTCATCTTCCTAGTCATTGTGCTGTGTTTTTCTGCCTTCTTGTACTGCCTTACAAGACTGTTTATTCTTTCATTAACAACTTTTGATTCCATTTGTGGAAATCTCTTTATTCAGGCTCAACATTGTAGTTGAAATAGGACCAGTCTGTCTTCATCAAGACTTGCAGATCTCAGCTCAACACCTAAAATTTTCCCAGTCCATCAAACACCTCACTTTTACTTACAACTTTGTTCATGGATTAACTCTTAGTAAATAGTTTTGGTTTTGAATCAGTGCAGTCACATATACTGGCAGTGTCATACTACTGTTTATATTTTTTTGCATTTTTTTCAGTATATTGTAAAAAAAGTTTTGATTGAGTTGAAGGGATTCCTAACCAAAAAGATCTCTGGTCTCAGAAATGTTATCTGTTATACGAGACTGGAATACTTGTTATTGTACTCTGTGTATTATAGACTCTTGAGAGGTGATTTGTTCCTTGCTTACTCTGCCTTTAGGGCTTCTGTTGTCCTTGACCTCCTTTTTTCTTGATAAATCGAATAACTGTAGTCTACGCTAACTCCACAAATCTGAACTTTCATCATGAAATAACTTAAAATGGAGGAGCAGGTTCATCTCCCTGAGTCTCCCTCGGCTCTGGAATAAACTTCATCTGCAGGTCAAGTAAGGTTATTCCTTATCGTCCTTCAGACATAACTGGGACAACTGGATGGATACCCATAAGTTTACACTGGGATGTGCAAGCTTCACACTCTCTGAAAAAGTTGGTAGAGCCTAAGGGTGGTTATTGGCAAGGTGTGCATCTGGTCCAGTTGCCTTGTATATTCTATGAGTTCTGTCAATTTTAGCTTCTCATCATTTCTGACCTCTTAAGTTAGTAGTGCTGTATTTTAATACTTGACTTTCTCCTGCCGATTTCTTTCTGCCTTTGACCTTATTTTATATCTCTCCTCTGACAAGCATTTTATTTTCATAAGTTTGTAACTATTGTTTCTAGATAGTCAGAATTGAAACTTAATGGGATTTTTTTTTAACAAAAGATTTGAATGTTTTGTTGTTGCCTAAACACCAGTCTTCTGCAGCTATGGAGAATCGTGCATGTGTTGATGTCAGTCTCTACATGCAACCATTGTATTTTCATAGTATATTCTTGGATACCATTGTATTTGTCAGAGCTGAGTCTGCTAATTTTGTTTATTATGTGGTTTGTCTGTACATCACTTGCACTGGACTCCTTGCTTTTGGTCCCAAGCTGCACAGAGTTTATTTATTGCTTTAAAATTTTTATTAGCTTGGTCCTGCCTTTGATGTTAGCCATGGCCATATATTAATGTATGACTCAATTGCTGGACAACTAGTTCTGTTTTTTCATTAGTCTGGTCTGTAAGGCTGTGCAACTCCAAAGCAGGCCATAGCTTTTTCAAATTTAGCTTTCTTTTCAGGAGTATTATCTTGTTCTGGTTTGTTTCTGGATATGATGTTTATCTGCATTTGACTTGCCTTGGGGTTCTTGTATTTTATCCTGGGTTAAACTAAACTTGCATACTGTTTTCTCTCTTAACAGCCCGATTCTAACTTTGGTGTCAGAGGAGAACATAAATTTATCAACACCTTGAGTTCTATTAAGGGTTTTTCAGAAAAACTGAAATTTTCTAACTGGTTTCCCTTCAGTTTTACTTGCCTTAACCTCAAGAAAGGTGCAGATGTTGGTATTTTGGACTGCACGTATGAGGTTATTCACCTTTGTCTTACAGACATGCTCTTACCCTTGCTCCGATTTGAATGGAAATTGATCCTTCAGACCAATACACAAGCCCAAGGCTTTGGAGTCACTTATGGCAGTGGTTCTGAAACATTGCAAGCTGGAGGACCCCTTTTAATAAAGGAAATATTTTTGCGGACCTCTATATTTCAGGTTCTGTTAATATTAATTAATGTTAAAGCAAGATTTGAACTGTAAAAATTTGTTTTATTTTTAAAAGATTACGATTTTAAAATACTCCAGCTTCTAAAACTGTCTGTTGAGATAAACATGCACTTGAGTTAATTTCTAGAATGAGTAGTAGTGCATTAAGGCACTTCTAGATATTATTAAATTTTATTATTTCTGTGAATATTGCTAAGTTATCTTGAAAACACATAATCAGGCACCTGGGTCAATAACTGAACTACAATCACCTGGTCTTTACTGAAAGTTATACCAAAAGTTCTAAGTATTGTAAAAGTAAATTTCAGCAAGACAATAAAAATAAGAAACATCAAATTGCTAGCATACCTCCTCTGAACCTAATCCTAAAATCACATCAGCCCCTCAAACTACTCTCCACAAATACACCTCTGTCCTCTCTCCCTCTCTCTCTCTCACACACACACACACACACACACACACACACACACACACACACACACACACACCCATGTGCTCTGACACCACAACTTCTCCACTTACAAACATTGCACCACATACCTCTCGAACTCTTAGCCCAAGAAATCTGGACCAAGCCACAAATAATGGGGGAACATAGTCCCAAAAATAGGGACACCTTTTAAATATTGCTCTTACAAACTTAGAAAGTTGGTACAAAAACAAGTTTTGCATTAGTACACATTTTATGAAGGATATGAAGTCTAAAACTCAAATGTCTGCCATTATTTTCTGACTTCGGTCCTCAATGATTTGCCAGGGATTTGGCAGAAAAGCACAATTTTATGAGAAACGGACCAAAGCATATGTGAGGCAAAAATCTGGACATTCTGCGAAAACCTGTACAGTTGAAGGGTATACTACCGACCTCTTTTACTTACACACACACACACACACACACACGGCCATGTGCTCTGATAGAACAAGTTTTTCATTCTTACGAATTTTCTTTCTGAAATGTTTCCCAATGTGTCCTAGGAAGCAATCTGCAGATAAGCAGTGTGGCATTCTGGAGGCCTGTTACTCTGGACATCGCATTGGTGGTAGGGTTTAGCACTGAGTTTCACAATGGATTTGCCACTGATGGTACCATACCTCTTTCGGTGTAGTGCCTATTGGTGCCAGAGGGTGTGCTGTGCCAAGGCAGGTTTCAGAGTCAAGTTTGTCAGCACTGATGCAGGTTTTTCTGTTTAAGACCGTATCTTTTGGCCCTAATATCATTATGATTTCTCATTGATTCTTTTTCAAGGAGCAGGTTTAGTTTGTTTTATGGGATTCAGGCTGATTTGATTTATTTCTCAAGATCAATATTTCCTCTCATTCCTCTTGTATAATTAAAATTATATAATGTTTTCCCTTTTTGCTGGCATCTGCATCATCATTCAGATCTGCCTATTGTATCTCTTCTGACATTTTATTCAGTTTATCTTCTAACTTTTGTCCCCCTTCCTCTCCTGCATGGAGGTGTGTTCCATCTGTAGATTTCAGCTTACGAGTCGTATCATTCAAAGGTGGAAGCATGCCTTAAATATATCTTATTTGCAAGTCTATATGTATTCCAGGCTCTGTTTGCCTTCTCTTATTCTAAGCCTTTGAGTAATTCTGTGACCTCAGCAAGGTGCCCCAATCATTATTTTTTTTTCAGTGGTACATTGCTGCATGCCTTTATCAGTCTAGCTGTTTATTTATCTTACAGGCCCAGACTTTTCACTTACAAGACCTTGAGTCCAACAGGGTGATCTATGCCATTGTTCTCAATATCCATTAGGAAAGGTGATATCTCCACTGCTTATCTGTCTAGTTGCTTATATTTCACTAATTTATCTAGACTAGACCACTCTTCTTCTGAAGAATGCCATCATGCCATCATGTTTATGGTCAAGTTAACACTCCCATTACCTTTGGCCAGATTGACTCTAACCACAATGTGTTGAAAGACGCACAAAAAAAGATCCTAGGATCCAAAGTTTCTGAAGCTGCCAAGAGATCAAATAAAACTAGGGCTGAATATAACTTTGATCTTTTACCATGAGAAAGTCAGTAACTACCTGACAAGAGCAGTCTTATTACTGTACCCTGATTACAGACTGAAATGAGTCCAAGACATTGTCAGTTGACAAATGTGAATGCAGCTTTTCATGACTGTCTTCTCAGTAATGTGTCACAAAAATTAGAGACCTGTCAAAAATAATCTAGCATGTTGAAATCTTAAAGCATGTTTCCTAACAATAGGGGCAATTAGCACTTTTTTAAACTATATGGGGGAAAAAAATTGATCCCAGTGTTTCACTGAATGAACAGCTTGAAACTGCGTGCTTGCATGCATGCATGATACATCAGCAGATGAATTACGAAAAGGTAGTCCAGAAATATAAAATAAAATGGGCAAACTCTGTCAAGTCCATGTCATCACATCCAAGAAGGAGGTGTACCTGACTGAGGCTCCCTTATAAGTAAAGATCTGTACAGGTGTCTCACACATAACCGAGATTAAGGCTGTTTGAACCACTAGACAAGATAACTACGGTCTGTCCCGGATTAAAACAAAAGTGCCTTGCTGAATGGTTTGATGCAACAGATACCTTACCTGTAGAATACACACACACACACACACACAAATATATATACAAATATATATATATATATATATATATATATATATATATATATATATATATATATATGATTTCTGAATGATAGTCATCTATTTTTTTGTATTCAGTCGAATGTGTCCCAAGCCACTAGCATTCAAACCTATTTCCTAGCCTTTATAACTCATGAAATTCTTAGTCAGGCCAGCATTTCCTAGTAACCATTGATTCAGAAAGTACACGTTCTGAGGTAACAAGGTTCAGAGTTGCCAGTGATTGCTTTATGACAATTACAAGGTGATCTGGACCATCTGCATATAATGATCCATCAGTTCATCCTCCGTGACATTTCTGAGATCCATATACTTGACTAGTTCAATATTGGGAGAGAGACTAGGAAGAAAATCTAGGGAGAACATGAAGAGAAAGTGGTCTGTCCAAGAGGTTACTTTTCCCCCGTCTTGACATGACCACCCTCAGAATATCAAGTTCAGTGGGTACTGTTGAAGGTGGTTTGCAGAATAAGCAACTTGAGTGAGGCTAGTTTCTCCATAATTTGTTGAAATTACACTCATTAAATTGTCATCCTGATTCCACCTTCCTCTTCGAGTCAGTCCTTTCTTCTTAGTCACTTCTTGATACTAATCACCCTCCTCTTTAGGTTCCTCTTTTCTCTTATCTAAGTTAATACTCCTGTCATGGCTATTCTTAGGTGAAAATTACCTCAGTAAATTTCTCCCTCACATTAACTCACTTTGTACATTATTCTAAGTTAATAAAGTGTAATTCCTGTGTTTCCGTACATTGTATACATATCTGTCGTAATCACTTTGTCTGGATTGTACATTGACTGTCTTACTTTATTGTCATACTTGTTATATGTATTTACATTATTAAGCTAAGTGATTATTGTACATAATGTCTGTATGTTCATTGTTGAAGCTTTTCCCCCTGTGTTTCCACTGAAAAGGGGCACTGTTACCCACTCTAACTTAATGCTAAATAAAGTAAATAAATACAGAGTTTTCATGTGTCATTGAGCAAGGTATCAAAATCACCCAAGGTAAGCAATCTTGAATGTTTAAGTACTGTATTAACCACCCCATCATAATTCCTTTTTCCAAAAGCTATCTCCCCAATCACAATTCTGTGTTCTGTTACAGAGATACATGTCCTATTGCAAAGAAATTTGCCAAACTAGTAAATAAACAGCTTTTTTAGCAGCTGAATAAGAATGGCCTTTTAACTCTTTAATTCTCAGTATGTGGTTAGAAATGGCCATAACAGTCTTAAATGCATTTTACAGCTATCGACTAAACTTACTCAGCAGTGGAAAGGGGTTGTTCACAGGGGCTGTATTACATGATGTCTTGACTAACATTCCTGACATATGGGTTGCCACCGCTGACTTCAAGCTAAAGTACCAAAGCTTTACCTTCCCAACTTCATATGTCCAATGACGACGTCTGCTTGTATGCATTGAGGTATATACAGTGGATATAAAAAGTATACACACCCCTGTTAAAATGCCAAGTTTTTGTGATATAGAAAAATGAGAATACAATAAATCATTTCAAAACTTTTCCCACGTTTAATGTGACCTATAACATGTACAATTCACTTGAAAAACAAACACATCTGTTAGAGGAAAAATATAAAAAAATTAAAAAATGTCCAGCCGTAAACTAGTACTTTGTTGAAGCACCTTTTGATTTAATTACAGCATTCAGTCTTCTTGAGTACATACCTGCTATCAATTAAAGAGACTCTGATTAACCCCAAATAAAGTTCAGCTGTCCTAGTCGGATTTCCTGACATTTACTGCGTTGCCTGCTACAGCAAAAGCCATGGTTCGCAGAGACCTTACAAAGCATCAAAGGATTCTCATTGTTGAAAAGTATGTCAGGAGAAGTGTACAAAAAAATGTCCACAGCATTAGATGTACCATGGAACACACAGTGAAGGCAGTCATCAAAAAGTAGAGAAAATATAAGACAACAGTGACATTGCAAAGAACTGGATGTCCCTCCAAAATTGACGAAAAGACAAGATGAAAACTGGTCAGGGAGGCTGCCAGGAGACCTACAGCAACACTGAAGGAGCTGCAGGAATTCCTGGCAAGTACTGGTTGTGTACTACATGTGACAACAATCTCCCGTATTCTCCATATGCCTAGGCTATGGGGTAGGGTTGCAAGACAGAAGCCTTTTCTTACTCAGAAAAACATCTAGGGCCGGATAAAATTTGCAAAACAATACTTTGTCTCCCAAGTGCATGAGGGAAAATTTGTTATGGTCTGATGAGACCAAGACTGAAATTTTTGACCACAATTCCAAAAGGTACGTTTGGCACAAAAACCACTTTGCATCACCAAAAGAACACCATCCCCACGTTGAAGCATGGTGGTGGCAGTATCATGCTTTGGGGTTGCTTTTCTTCAGCTGGAACTGGGGCTTTAAGCAAGGTGGAGGGAATTATGAACAGTTCCATATACCAGTCACTTTTGGCCCAAAACCTTCAGGCGTCTGCTAGAAAACTGAAGATGAAGAGGAACTTCACCTTTCAACATGACACAAATCAACAAAAGAATGGCTTCACCAGAAGAAAATTCAAGTTTTGGAATGGCCCAGCCAGAGCCCAGACCTAACTCCAATAGAAAATCTGTGGGGTGACCTGAAGAGGGCTGTGCACAAGAGATGCCCTCGCAGTCTGACAGATTTGGAGCTCTTTTGCAAGGAAGAGTGGGCAGATATTGCCAAGTCAAGATGTGCCATGCTGATAGACTCCTACCCAAGAAGACAGAATGCTGTAATTAAATCAAAAGGTGCTTCAGCAAAGTATTACATTAAGGGTGTGCAGACATATGCAACCAGCTTATTGTACCTTTTTTATTTTGTATATTTTTCCCCTAACAGATTTGTTTTTCAGCTGAATTGTACAGGTTATAGGTCACATTAAAAGTGGGAAATGTTTTGAAATGATTTATTGTGATCTCGTGTTTTTATATCACAAAAACCAGGCATTTTAACAGGGGTGTGTAAACTTTTTATATCCACTGTAGATGGATGGAACAGCATGGATCCACAGACTATTTCCGAGACTACTAAAAGGAAAGGAGTCAGCTAGGAGGGGTGTAGCTTCAATAGGTAAGAAAATTCCCCCATACACATGTAACAAAGCAAAGATTAAAGCAAAGGGGGAGAAGAATGGGAAAGTTGAGGTGAGGAAGAGAAGAGACCTATACCTACTGTTATAAGTTCTTAAACAACTGTACTACGTCCTAACCAAAATCACTGTTACAGCATTCCTTTTTTCAAAACAGGTTTATTGTTTTAACATACAAGAGAAATATCATAACAATTTTATACAAGTAATTAAAAATAGGTATTATTATAATATTCAACAAAACAACTAAAGTGTTTACAAAGACATCCACTAAAATCAGATCAATTAATTAAACTAAAATACCATGCTATTGAAATTAATTTTTTTTTAAAAAATTTTGTAAATTATCCCATACAATAAAATAAGATGGTTTTCTGTTTGTTCTAGTCCTAATTGTGTTTATTTCCATATGGCACACTATATTCATAACATTTTTAAATTCATTGAACGAAGGAGGTGTATCTGAAATCCAATTTCTAGTTATTATTTTCCTAGCCACTGCTAGAATAGACCATAACAAGGGAAGCTTAACCTTTTTAACACTTTGAGGTACAGGTGTGTTGAATAATATAAGAGATTTAGAAATAATGAAATTATCTGTAAAAAGAGCCTGCAAAAATTCATTAATTGACTTCCAGTATTCTTTCAATTTTATACAGTCATAAAACATATGAGCCCAGTCAGCATTAATTTCTACATTACATCTCTTACATAGATTATCTTTATTATTTATTTTATTCATCATCAAAGGTGTATAAAAGATCTATGTAAAATTTCCATGTATAAAGTCTCCAGACAATGGAAGACGTAGTTCTATAAGCAGATTCCAATATATATTGTTTATCTTGTTGATTTGGTGGGTCCCCATTAATAGAAGTGAAATAATTCCAGTATGAATCTACACTGTAAAAAGTTTCTTGTCTGATAACTTTATGTATGTATGAAAGTTTACCTTTATCAGAAACTTTATGCTGTAAATTTAATATCAAGTAATCAATCAGTGTTGGAATAGATTCTTTAACAGTTATAGACATTAAATCTATTTTATTAATGAGATGTTGTGTAAAGGTCTGAACCTCTAACCAGCAAGTTTCTCTTAGATCAAATTCTTGTTTTAAGAAATCTAGATTTTTAACTTTATTATCAGATATCAACTGATACCAGTACTTTAGATCATTATCTATAGCTAAATGAGTTCCTTCAGAAGTAGATGACAAAAGCATACCCTGAGTATACATTATAGGAAATAGCAACTGAACAAATCCAAAAAGACCAAGACCATAAAAAAGCAGTCGAGAAAGGAAACAGTCTCTGCAGCTACAGGATAGCAGTATAAACGATACAATGGTAAAAACCACACAAAACAGCAAATAGCGTAATAAATTTTACTCCATACACGCTTTCGTCAAAAACTTCTTCAGAATACATTACAAGTCCACAAACACCATTTAAATAACCAACTCATTAATTGACATTCAATTATCCAATAAACATGGTCATTATTTTAAAAGGACAAGCTAAATAAAAAATTCAGTTACTATATTTTTATCTATAAATAATTTTTTATTTTTTAAAAAACATTTAATGTTAATTGAATCATTCAGACCTGGGGGTTGGTCTGACCTCAAGCGAATCTGCCACATGGTTACCTCTGTTCGACAAAATTCTTGAAATCACCCCCCCTCAGGTCTGACTGACAAACTTCTAATACTGAGAAAAGAAATTTTTTGAAATTGGGACACACAACTGAATGTTTAAACAAAGCATTATTTGTGTCCTTACTTTTTATGCTGTACAGATGTTCACGTATTCTGGTTTTTAAACATCTAGTGGTCATTCCTATGTAAAATGAAGTGCAACTACTGCAAAAACTGATATATATGACACCCTTTGTGTTACAATTGACGTACTGAGGTACTTCAAAAGTTTTATCCAAAGAGTCTATCATAATGTAAGGGCCTTGCAAAATGAATCTACACATATTACATCCAAAACAAGGAAACATCCCCTTCGTTTGTATGGTGCTGACTTCACCAACTTTGTTATAATTCTTAAAAAATGATTTATAGATAAAAATATAGTAACTGAATTTTTTATTTAGCTTGTCCTTTTAAAATAATGACCATGTTTATTGGATAATTGAATGTCAATTAATGAGTTGGTTATTTAAATGGTGTTTGTGGACTTGTAATGTATTCTGAAGAAGTTTTTGACGAAAGCGTGTATGGAGTAAAATTTATTACGCTATTTGCTGTTTTGTGTGGTTTTTACCATTGTATCGTTTATACTGCTATCCTGTAGCTGCAGAGACTGTTTCCTTTCTCGACTGCTTTTTTATGGTCTTGGTCTTTTTGGATTTGTTCAGTTGCTACTTTTATTTTCCATGGCCGAGGAAGGTGACGAACAGCTTCTCAACCTAACAATCCATCCTACACCGGGTTCGGATCTACCGAACACACAAGACTTGCTTATTGCTACTCTGATTAACATCCAGAATTCGTTAAATTTTTTAGTGGCTGATGCTACTAAACGCAATGCACATCAATTGGCAAATGTGGCGAACGCTTCAAGTCCATTGGGGTCCTTCAACGAGTTGGACACTGTTGTCGACACCAGTGAGACTAATGTTTATCCTGGAAAACCACAGACAAGAGTTAGCGGCAACCTTGAAGGTAACCATGGATCATTATAACGGAAGGAACCCGGCCTTGGATCCC
This sequence comes from Protopterus annectens, assembly GCF_019279795.1. Lineage (NCBI taxonomy): Eukaryota > Metazoa > Chordata > Ceratodontiformes > Protopteridae > Protopterus > Protopterus annectens. The sequence continues at coordinate 849,999,744 of NC_056725.1, forward strand.
TTATAGATCGTTTTGATAATCCATTTGGTGGACAAACGGGGTATGTACTAACATTCAATAATGAAGAGTTTCATCAGAAAATTGAGTTGTTAGGTAGTTTGCTAAGAAAACACCGCTCTATTTTTATTGAAAATTGCTACTTTGAGCGATGTTTAGAACTTGGCATAACACCGAAGGGGTTAAGATTTTTTAAATGCCCCAACGGTGTTTTCATCGGAGACCCCATGTTTCAAGTGTTAACTAATTTTTTCAATGAAGCGGGACAATCTTTTTTGAGATTATTGATTGATAATAATGTGGAAAAACTTAAAAGTTTGAAAGAAGATATTTGTGTTTTAGAAAATGAAATTTAAACTTTATGTGTTGACAAAAACAAACAAGTGGAACTGTTTGACAAAATGAGTGAAGATTTAGAAAAACATGCGGGCGAGGTTACCAACAGAAAACATTCGAAATTACTAAGAGATATTACAGCTTATGAATCAAAGTCTGCCTTCAACCATTTTGTACCGGGCCATAGAGATAATAACTATAAAAAGTCACAACTTGAAAGGGGCAATATGCGTAACTATCATGTAACGCAAGGCCCCAAGACTAACAGCTTGGGTCGCAACATTAGTTGCGCTTTTGGTCCGGTTAACAGTTTCAATAAAACCATGAGCAAAGCCACGGCCTCGAATGGGGCTATTAACGATAAGGCTCCTCAAACTGTGGGGGCTGAATCAGTTGATAATGTTTCAATGAATGAGTCTAATGACAACAATATCATTAAAGGCAAAGCAAGTAGTGTTAACAAAGTTTCCGGTTCAAAGGTTTTGAAAACATCTAATTTTTTTGGGAAGAAAACACCGTTGGAAAAAAGGACAATGTCAACCAGGAGTCGTACATTCCTGGGATCAAGCTCTTCAGCGGACGAAACGTAAAGACTAATGACTTTGAAATTATTAATTTAACAGATATAGTTTTTGATAGGTATGAAACCCATGTTTTAAAACTAGGTCTAAATTTTGTACCAACAAGAAGAGCTGACTATAGTAAAACTATAGTGGATATAAAGAAATATGTGAGGAAATTAAACTTACATTATTTAATGCATGACATCTCTATGACAGAAAATAGTCTTATTAAACCATCCACTTTTAATCCACAGTTAAATTATACCTTGAAAGTGTTCGAGGACATTTGTATACAGGATCTGGAAAATATCTTGAATAAGAATACCAAAGTCACCCACAACCTAACATTTAGGGAAAGAAAGGCCTTTAATGAGTTGCGAAAGAAGAACGAGACTATCAGATTTATGAAAAGCGATAAGGGTGGGAATTTAGTTATAATGACACAGGAGAAATACAAATACAAAATGCTTGAGATGTTAAACAATATTGATGAATATGAGGCGATTCCGCTTTATGAAATAAATAAGAAATTTAAAGTTATTCATTCATTTTTGTATGACGCTCTTATGTCTAGTGAAATCAACTTTAAGGTATATGACTTTTGTTTGATTCAAAATCCCCGAATAGGGATTTTCTTCGGGATACCGAAGACACATAAAAGTTTAACAGATCCTCCTTTCAGACCCATTGTTTCCTCAGCCCATTCAGTGACTGAGGGAATTTCCTTAGTTATAGATGCCACCTTAGGACCCTTAGTGTTACAACAAGAATCATATATAAAGGATTCTTGGCATTTTTTAGAAAAACTTAAGGCATTTAGTGAGAGCAATATATTTGATCCTAATCAACACATTATCTTTAGTTTGGATGTCGAGTCTTTATATACATGTATCCCCCATGAGGAAGGGGTTGAAGCTATACGCCAGTTTTTGAGTAAGAATAGAAAGTTTGAAACTGGACAGATTTCGACTATCTGTAGATTTCTGGACATTTTATTACATCACAATTATTTTATTTTTGGTGACAACTATTACAGGCAAAAAAGAGGGGTGGCTATGGGGTCCCCCGCCACTCCGTCGTATGCTAACCTTGTGATGTCATGGTGGGAAGATGAATTTCTTCAACCTTTAAGACACAATTTCAATATTTTACTATATCATAGGTTTGTGGATGACCTGGTTTTTATTATTAAAGGAAATAATGATACAGTTAGGGAATTCCTTGCAGCTATTAACAATACAGTCGAATTTTTAAAATTCACCAAGGGAGAAACAGGTTTGAAAATTAGTTTTTTGGACATCCTTTTTTGGTGGGATTCATTTGAATCCAGATTTCAAAGCGGTATTTTTAGAAAAGAAACATTTACAAATAGTTATCTACATTTTAAAAGTGGTCATCCATCCCATACTAAAAAGAACATACCAAAAGGGCAATTTATAAGGGCCAGCCGAATGACTACCAATGACAGTGATTTTTATGAAGAGTTAGACTTCATTTCTGAAATGTTTATTAACAGGGGATATGACACTTTGTTTTTGGAAAATATAAAAAGAGAAGTGTTGGAAAAACGTAGTACTCAATATCAGGCTATTTTAAATAACAAAGACAACTTCTTTACTTCAGGTACATCAAATGATGAATTAAGTAAGAATGTAGTCTGTTCCTTGGACATGACTATTGATAGTGAACCTATTAAACATGTTCTGAGAAAAAATTGGAGAATTTTGCAGGGCAATGCAGATATTAGTCAATTAGTTGGGGAACAGCCCAACTTTGTGTTAAGGAACAATTACAATATTAAAAGAGCCTTAGAAATTAAGAATTATAACAAAGTTGGTGAAGTCAGCACCATACAAACGAAGGGGATGTTTCCTTGTTTTGGATGTAATATGTGTAGATTCATTTTGCAAGGCCCTTACATTATGATAGACTCTTTGGATAAAACTTTTGAAGTACCTCAGTACGTCAATTGTAACACAAAGGGTGTCATATATATCAGTTTTTGCAGTAGTTGCACTTCATTTTACATAGGAATGACCACTAGATGTTTAAAAACCAGAATACGTGAACATCTGTACAGCATAAAAAGTAAGGACACAAATAATGCTTTGTTTAAACATTCAGTTGTGTGTCCCAATTTCAAAAAATTTCTTTTCTCAGTATTAGAAGTTTGTCAGTCAGACCTGTGGGGGGGTGATTTCAAGAATTTTGTCGAACAGAGGGAAACCATGTGGCAGATTCGTTTGAGGTCAGACCGACCCCCAGGTCTGAATGATTCAATTAACATTAAATGTTTTTTAAAAAATAAAAAATTATTTATAGATAAAAATATAGTAACTGAATTTTTTATTTAGCTTGTCCTTTTAAAATAATGACCATGTTTATTGGATAATTGAATGTCAATTAATGAGTTGGTTATTTGAATTATAGGAAATACAATAAAATTCCATTCCCTATACTTAGGGTGCATGAATATAAAGTTACGATAACTAATAATAATATTTAATGGGTAACAAACCATATGTTTAGGTGTAATAGGTGAAGTACAAAATTCCTTTAGTAACCATAACATGGAGTTATTTACAATCATATTTTTATGTGTTAAGGAGATTTTCATGAAGTGTATACTAATTAGTTCCCAATAATCTTTCCATTTTGTGACATATGACTGATCTATTAATAAAGTAATAACTTTTACAATAGAAGAGATAGTATATAAATTAAAGTCTGGAAAAGAAATACCCCCAGCTATTAGTATGTTTCTTTAATGCAATCCTAGGTCTGTTAGGTGCCCATAAGAAATTTAACATTAGTGTGTTCAGTTTCTTGATAATTATTTTTGTAGGTGGAAGTATTATTGATTGTATTAAGTATAAAATCTTGGGGAATATTATCATTTTAATAATTGTAAGTCTCTCCTCCATAGTAAAAACATATTATTCCAGGTATTAAAAAGATTTTGTATATTAAGAAAACAGGTATTATAATTATTATATATAATAGATTTAATATCTTTAGATAGTATTATACCTAAATAAGTTATCTGACCTGAATTGGGTACATATTTAGTAAAATCACTAATGAGAATATTTTTCGTGTATATATAGGTAGTATTTTAGTTTTTCTTCATTGAATATTAAACCAGAAATACTTTTAAAATTCATCATGTTATCAAATAGAGACTGTATAGAAGAATTAGATCCTGCTGATGTAATTAGAACATCATCTGCAAAAGTTGAATTTTGGATGTTGTATTTTCATCTATTTCAAAACCCTCTATGTCAGTACTGTTTCTGATCAAATTAGCCCAAGGCTCCATTACTAAAGTGAATAATAGTGGAGAAAGTGGACATCCTTGTTTTGTACCTTTAAGAATGGGTATTTTTGTGAAACATATGTTCCTACCTTAATATAAGCCAACGTTCCTTTGTATAAATGTTCAATTAGATTTACAAATGCATCCGAGAAGTTTGTGCACTTCATTAAGGTAAACAGATAGTCCCAACTTACTGAATCAAATGCTGAACTTATATCAAGACTAATAAGTGTTAAATCTTTCTTTTTCCTATTTGCAAAATCTATTAATGTTAAAGTTCTTCTTATATTATCAAAAGTATTTCTATTTACAATGAAGCCTGTCTGATCTATATCTATAATGCCGGGAATGATTGTCTTCAATCTATCAGCAAAGATATTCATAAACATTTTATAATCAACATTAAGTAATGAGATGGGCCGATATGAAGAACATCTAGTTGGATCTTTATTAGGTTTTAAAATTGGCGAAATAAATGTATATTGCCAAGATGGGGGTTATTAACTCAGTTTGGGCCAAATTAAAACCTTATGTATTAATGAATATGTATTTTTAGAAAGGATTTTATATATCTCTGGTATAATACCATCATTACCCGGTGCTTTGTTTGATTTAAGCTTATTTATTTGTGTAATAACTTCTGTATATGAAATACTCTTGTCCAATAGTTTAATCTGTTGTTTATTAAGCTTTTTATTCATATTTGTGGTTATAAACTCCTTTATTTTATCTTTAGGTTCCATGTTTAATATTATTATGGTTAATTTTGTGAAAGTGATTTCTAAATTCATCTAGTATTTCTGGTATACTAGAAACATTCTTCTTTTTCCTTAGAGAAAAGATTTCTTTGATATGGTTTTGTTTATTCAACCTTTTGTTTTATTTTTAAGTCTATGTAAGTATTTGGGGCTTATTGAATAAGACAAAACTTGTATTTCTCTAAAGTTATTTTAACTTTATGAGTTAAAATTTCTTTGTATTTCTCATTTAGTTTGTTTATTTCTTCAATAACTTTCTTGTCCATAATATTTTCTTTATTATTATGTTTATAAGAGTCTAATTTACTTTGAATATCTAACAATTCCTTATCCCAAGATTTCCTTTTATTATTATACCATCTGATACTTTGTCCATATAGATATGATTTTAAGGCATCCCAAACATAAACAATGGAGACTTCAGGAGTGTTATTTATGTCTAAAAATGTTTTACTTCTGAAAGTATATATTCTTTATAGTCTTTTAGTTGAGTTAAGTATGCTGGTATCCTTTTGATCTGAACATTATGAGTATTTTTTATCATGAATTCAAAAACAATTGAATTATGATCAGATATAGGACATGAAATGATTTTGGAATTAATTAAATCTGTTACCATCTGGTTAGAAATAAAGACCCTATCTATTTTGAATAAGTTTTGTATCTGTTAGAAAAAAGGTGTATGGTAATGATTTTGAATCTATCTGATTATTAATATCATTCAAATGATAAGAATTAGCAAAATCCTTTAAATGTTTTGCATTAGATGTAATTCTTCTCTTTCCTATAGTGGTAGTATCACTTTCATGTAGTATACAATTAAAGTCACCAGCTAAAATAATATCTCCTATAGAGAATGATATGATCTTATCAAGATGATGTTTCACTGTATTAATACCAATTCCAGGTATCCAATATACATTAATTAAAGTGTAAGTCTTCCCATTAATTTGTATTGTAACCATACAAAACATTCCTTTGTCATCCTGATAAGACTTAATGGTTTTAGGAATGGGCATACTTTTATTCCATAAAATAGCCACTCCTCTTTTTTTCTGAGTGTGCTCTGAACTAACCAATACTGTATATTTGTTTGTGGCTAGTTTATCAATATCTTTTTTCAAGAGATGGGTTTCTTGTAGGAAGACTAAGTTGGCCTTATGTAAATTAATGTATCTTATTAGGCTTGCCCTTGTTACAGCATTCCTGACATATGGGTGACTCCCACAACTGAATGAGGAAAGAAGGGTGGTTGGCTACTGAGTAGAAGAGGTGTTCAGCAGTACAGACAGGACTTACATAACAAAGGCTGCCCTGGACCTAGAGAAAGCATCAGTGTCATAGTGTTTGGTAAAGGTGTGTATGGAGGACCACGTGACAGCCTCCAAGATAGACCTGGAGTCTACTCCATTGTGAAAGACACTCTGATCTGCAACAGTAATCAGCAGGGTATATAGTGCTATGATAAGTTTGTACAGAACTGTTTTTTCAAGCACGGTCATATAATTTCTGATTCCCCTCAAGTAAAAAAAAAACATCCTTCTTTCCCCAGGATTTACACCTGATCTCAATTCACTGTTCTTTTGCAAAGATATATGAGGCAGTAGTGTATAATCAACTTTTTGAGCACCTAAATAAATTCACTTTTCTAATGGACTCAACATGGGTTAGAAATGGACAGAAAAGTTTTACTGCAGTTTACACAGTTATACACAATGAACAATGAAAAAAGTATTGTTCATAGGGCTATTTTTATTGTCCAATCAAAGGTCTATTTTTATTGACCAATGCTGAGCTTTTGAAAATATGAATCAACAAATTCTACTAAACAGACTTGAGAGCTCAGGCTTTGGTTCAGACACAATATTAAGTTATGTAGCAAACGAGACCTTTTAAGTTCAAGCAGGTAATGCAGCACCTGACGAGGGCACATTTGCAGCCACTATCCTTCTGGTGTCTGCACTAGGTCCCAAACTACTTTATTTGTTTATGAAATACATTAAACAGAACTACTATGTACTAAAATCACTCCGTGCATATATGATGTTATTCTTTATATTGCTGGCCCTTCTGTTAGGTGTGCAGAAATATAAACAGGAGGACTTCTCTCAGCTGTACCGTTGGCTGTCCAGGAACCTAGTAACTGGCATTGTTTCAGAAAATGTGGCAGTGGTCTTTGGCATTCAACAAAAGCTTTCCAAAATCTACCCCTTTATAAAGTGGTGTTTGAGCACTACTCTCTTTGAGCAATGTGACCTCTATATTCCTTGCATCCACCTTTGACACTTTGATGGATTGATTCCAGCTTGGGGGTGTCAGGGGTCAGCTCAGTGTTATTCACTACTTTAAGCTTTCTCCGTGGATTTTCCTACTACCCCAAGGAAGTCTTCTATACCACCCCTTCACATGTTCATCAGTGGGTTTTTAACACCTACACTACCTTATTTCACTAATTTACAGCACAATCTTCCATTAGTTTGTCTCTTCCCCCTCACTCCTAGGTCATAGAATATAAGGTTCCTTTCACTTTAAATTGCACTAATTTCATTTCATTTTATATATTGTCATATATTTTCTTAACTTGTTAACCTATCAAAGTATTTGTAATTGATATCTTGTCCTATGACCAATTCTCTCTATATTTTCTGTTTTCTACAAATGTATGCATGTTTATTTCTGTGAATTTTATCTTATTATTAGGTCAGTTTATGTTTTATACCGGATTTAGGGTATTAACTAGTTTGTCATAAGCTCTACCATCCATTTTGTTTTTTGCTAATGCATTTTTTTTAACTGGCTACTTGTGTTCAGTTAGGTAGTGATAGTTCTAGGTTTTCTAAAAGCCACATTGTCTTTGTTAGCGTTTGCTATATATATATATATTAACTAGGATGCATAAATTACTTCTTGTTACTAATTAAAACAACAAAGGTTTCAAATAATGCATCTAATGCTGAGCTTTATGTGAATGTAAAGTGTTATTTTCTCTGAGAGGAATGTACTGACCTTAATACCTTTTATAATTTGTATTGCTTCCCCTCTCTTCGCTTCTGTTCCTTAACAAATACATACATAATGTCATTTCATAACACTTTCTCTCAGTAATTCTCATCCCTAACTTTCTTACAGGCACTTACCTGCTGACTTCATAGAGGGAATCCTTGGTTGCTTGACCACACACACACACACACACACACACACACACACACACACACACACACACACACACACACACACACACACTTACTTACTTTACCAGCAATTCAGTCATTAACTGAAAGAAAGTGAAGGAATTTATGGCCACTCCTGGGCATGTCTGTCAAGGCATGTGTTGTTCTGTTTGTATTTATTACTGAAACACTGCTGTATGTGTTAAAATATGGCTGTAAAGGCTCAAAACTTCCTTACCACTCATCCTGGCAGAATGTAGTTTAATAACTCAGGGACTCTGGCTGACCAAGTTCACAGACTACTGCAAGCTGGGAGCCATTATTAACTCCCCAAATGATGTAGACATCCTACAGAAAGGCCTCACTAAGACCAATGACTGGTATCAAAACCATGGCCTTAAGCTTAATGCCAAAAAGTACATAGTCATTCCCTTTGGGAAAAACTCTGTTCCCACTAATAACCACATCGATGGGAGCCCACTGAACACTGAAGGTGTTATAAGAAATCTGGGGACACAAGCTGACAGCAACCTCTCCTTTGACCACCACATTACCACTGTGGTCAGAAAGTCCTATGTGGCACATCTCATTACCAAGGGTTTTGCATCCAGGAAGAAAGAGGACTTCATCTCTCTCTACTCTTCCGTCATTAGGCCAATCAAGTATAATGCCCCATTTGGCATGTACCTCGCTAGACACATGCAGCAGCTGGAAAGGCCACAAAAGTACCTAACAAAGAGGATCGTAGGCCTTAAACACATGACCTACACTGACAGACTCAAAAATCTCCAGCTATTCTCTGTCTCATATCGTCTACTAAGAGGTGATCTCTGCTTGACTTACAAAGTCATGCCTGACCCAGCTCTGTTAGAAATGCTACATCTAAAGAAATCCTAATCCCTGCATACCACATGCTCCAGAGGCCTCAGCCTCATTACCACAATCAACAGAACATGTTGGGGGGACAGGTTCTTAACCCAGAGACTGCCCATGCTCTGAAATAGACTTCCCATACATGTCAAGCAGAGCACCTCACTGGCACTCTTCAAGAGAAATCTTGATGAATGGATGGGAAATAGAAAGTTCATCCTGGGGATCACTTCAGTGGCTGTACTTGGTAGAGGCACTAGGAACTAACATTGGGTGGCTCGATGCAAGGGGACTTCTATGGGCTAGGCTTGTAAAAGCTCCAGGGCCATTAGCCTAGTACACACCTATTAACCTATGAATCTTCCTTACTTAGGGGCAAAGGTTGCATTTACAGTGCCTGCAAGGGGACTCAGTGTCCTTAGCTTGTGTAATCTGAAACTCGCCTTGCACACTTGTTTCTGATCCTGAAGGTGAACACCAGTAGCTTAAACTGTTAAGGTGGCTTACTTTTAATAAAATCTTTCCTCCCTACCTTTCCCCCCTTTTTATTCAAATTTGTATTTATTTTTGTCTGAACACTGCTGTGTATGGGCTATGTGACCTCAATATTCCCTGCATCCACCTCCCATACCTTCATAGAATGATTCTAGCTGAGGGGAGGTATTTCCCACTTCACTCTCCTCCCACCCCCAATTTCCCAGTTCAGAAATGGCACTTTAATTAATTTACATTTGAAACTGTAGGTAAATGGTTTATGGCCCTGTTACTGTAAAAGACACTCATTATTGAGCATTTTCCTTATATAATTGGTACAATTAAGGCTGCTTCCATTGCTGTTGATGAATCTTACCTTCAGCATGCTTATTAAATAGTGTAGAACTGCAACTAAACCATTAAACAAATAGTGGAGAATTAGAAGTTGGCCATCTGTAGGGGCACACAGATATTCATCATAAGAAAACTGTTGTAGCCTAAACTGTATGGATTATATCCTGCCAAGGATATGACGACCAGCAAAAGTTTTAAGGTACCTTCCATTCACTCTTACCACTGATGGGCTCAAGGAGATCAATCTAAAATCAGTGGCTAGGGCGCTACAGACCTTTCTTGCTGTTGATATGTGTTCTTTCTGCAAGCTTCAAGTGATTGACAGTCAGGTAGTGCTTCCCAAGGCTGGGCAGTCAAGTAACTTTCTGGGGAAAACCTTCCACTTTATCTTTTTTTCTGAGGAAAAAAAAATTACTTTCATCAAAGAAAAGCTGGCATTTGGGCTAACAAATCTGTTTTTTAGTGGTCGCTAAAAATTAAGTAAAAAAACTTGATTTCTTTTATTAAGTTGCCAGTGTGGGGATAAAATGGTTTCAAATTTTTGTGTAAAATCTTTACTTTTTTATGGGCAAAGCTTTAGATACGGGGTTGAGCTTCTAGTTTTTAAAGTGTGACTGACTTCTTTTCCCCTCAAAACTGTATTTTTCATGTCAGGATGTTCACAGACTCATCCATGCTTTTCTACTAGCTTATTAGGCACTCTGTCTTTGCTAACCGTAGAGCAGGCTTCAGGCTTGTCTGCAAGAAGAAGAAGAAGCTTTCACAGATGTCTGCAATAGACAGGCCAGCTTCCTTGCTCCTTCACCTGCCAGTGGTGATTCCACTGTGGCTAAACCAGATGTCATGGATTGCTGTTTGTATTGTCTTGATTCTACTGGCACTGATCTTCAAGAAACTGGTAAGGACCATCCATTGGCCATGTCCTGTGCATCTCTTGGGTTGTCCTTCTTAGGCCGTTGGCCATGTCCTGTGCATCTCTTGGGTTGTCCTTAGGCAAAGGAGAACCACTCATGTTGGTCTTGGGGGAGGGACTGAGCAATGTTCTACTCCAAAGCCAAACTTCTGTGCCTGATTCCCAGGGAAGAGCCCCATCCTTGAGTCAGTCTTTTTCAATGGAGTCTCCTAGAAAGAGAAGACAGAAGGTTAAGCAGTTTTCTTCTCCTGTTTCAGAGAAGATTGATGGGAAATACCAGATAGATTTTGCAAAAAGATTGTTCCATTCTTTTCATTCTGAACAATCACTGAATATTTAAAAGAAAAAGAAAATAAAAGAAAAAAGATTATGTTCTCCTTTAGATTCTGATTTACAGTATGAGGGAAAATTTAGACTGGGGTGATTTTTCTCCAGTACCCAAGCCGCAAGAGGAGAAATCAGATTCTGAGGAACATATTTCTTCAGATTTTCCCTCTGAAGAAGTATTTTTCTAAAACTGTAACCAAAATGAAAGAAGTGTTTCAGTGGAAACAGAATGAAATTACAGGGTTTTAGCAAAACTATTGTATCTTATTTTCTACAACCTACAGCTCTTCTTCCAATTTTACCAGCTTTTGGGGATGTTTTTTGGTAACTTTCAGTATGCCTGGCCATGTACTACCCCCAAAATGTTTGATAGATTATAAAAAGTTTCCCAGACTCACAAATACCCATTTTCTAAGTCCAAATTAAGTCCCGCAGTTATTCCCTTGGCAAAATCATCAGTGGCTAAGCATATTGTGAATGCTAACTTTATTCCCACTGGCAAGGATGGAAAAGCTTTTGAGCTACTTTAGCCTTCAGAATTTTAAATGACCAGGCTCATATGTATAAATTTATGCTTGCTTCTTTGGAAAATATAAAAAGTTTACTGTTAACCTTCCTTCTTCAGAGGTTAAGGTTTCTCTGAAATTTTTAATTACTTCTGTTTCTCAGGTTATCAAATGGTCTTTGAACTTTGCTTATGACTGTGTTAATGCTGTATCCAGAGCAGCTGCTATTTGATCAGTAATAAGGTTTGTTTGTTTATGTATGCACTCATAATTTACCAGAAGATCTTTAAGCATATTTAGTGCTTACCTGGGTAGAGATGTTGTGTTTGGACCCTCCTCTACTGAGGTCATTAAAAGTTATGAAAAAGAGTAATTAATTCAGGGTGGTCACTCAGATTTTTCAAGCTTCCTCACCAAAGTGTAATGAGAAATTTCCTTCCTATTTAGGCTCCCTTCATAGGAAACAAAATACAGTCTCAATCAGGGAAGCAGAATTTAAAAAGTAATTGCAGCTAGGCTCAAAAAATTAAAGGAGGGGCTTTTTATAACCAAGGACAGTCCACAAACACAGACTGTGATTATATGCCCCTTCAGATATTTTCCCCATCCCATACTGGCAATCCTGTAAATCTTTCTCTTTGACTAGGTCTTCATTATTACCTCAGTGGCTTTGGATAACCTCAGTCAAGTAGGTCTTGACAATCATTCAGTAAGAGTAGACTTGGCAGTGAGAGTCCCTCCTTTTTAGGAGATTCCTTCTCATCTGCCAAACCAGACTTCCCTGTTTCTCCAGTCCTGGGTCTTATGCTATGTCTTGGGGTCATAGAAGAGGTCCCCTCAAAATGGTCAGGGAAGTGATTTTATTTAAGAATCTTTCTAATGCCAAAGAATGATGCTGGTATTTGGAGACCAGTTCTAGATCTTTACAGCAAAATTCAGAATGCTTACCCTTAGTGTTACCCCACATTCCACTTCTCAGTTTCTTAGTTATTTTAGACTTAGAAGTTGTGTTGTGTCACATTCCAGTTCTAAATGATTTCAGACTTTTTTTTAAAGATTTCCTGCATCTGGCTTACATTTTCAGTTCTTTGTTTTGCCTTTTGGGATATCAACAGCCCAACTGGTATTTACAAATAGTCTTTCTCCAGTTAATAGCCTATTGCAGGTTGCAGGGCATTCACATTTTCCATGTCTGTGTTATTTTTGCAGACTGTCTCTCCCAAAATATTGTGAATCTCTGCCCTGGATAAAGGATCCCCTCAGTCTAGATTCCAGCTAAATTTACAGAAATTCTCTAAGATTGGGTAGTATTTTGCCTTCTGGATACATCCCTTGTGAGGGCTTTCCTCCCGCAGAACAAAATAGATCTGTACAAAGCAGCAATTTGTTTTGGTATTCTCCAACCAGTCCTCTCTCTTTGGCCAGGGAATATTAAGCAATTCTGGGGTTCATACTTGTTGTGATTCTCATGATTCTTCTGTCCAGACATAACATGAGAAAAATGTAAGTGGTTTCTGAGATCTGTGTGGACCCATCATCAGTACCATATTTTCAGATTTCAGTGCTGGGATTTGTCAAAAGGGAGTTACTTTGGTGGGTGGATTAGTTAACTATCAGCCCTGGTCTTCCCTTCTCCCCTCTAGGTCCTATTCAGCCTGTAACTATAGATGGCTCAGACTTTGCTCAAGAAGCTGTTTCCAAGGTGGTAAAAGTTCAGGGTCTGCAGAACAAGTAGAACAGACTGAAGCATAAATGTCAAAGAAATGATAGTAGTTATAAATGTTATCAAATCCTTCCAAGCCATCACTGGACTCCATGCCCTATACTAGTAATCAGACAACACCACAGTGATGTGGCACATAAAGAAACAAGGGGGAACCAGATTCTACTCCCTTTGCAGACTAGCTATGGTAGCCTGGGATCTAGCAACTCAGCTCAGTCTTTCCCTACAGGTTCCTAGATTCCGTCATAGCAAAAGCTGTTGCAGACATGCTGAGCAAGACCAGGATAGACTCTTGCAATGCAAACTAACCCTGGGGTCTTACAGGAATTGTTCCCTCTGTGGGGAACACCTCAAAAAGATCAATTTGCCTCCATTCAGAGCAGACCGCTACAAGTAATTATGCTTCTGGATTCCTTGCAAGCAGACCTGGAAGGCTTTTTCATTCTAATGGACTGGAATGTTACTTTATGCCTTTCCACTGATAACCAAGGTCATACTAAAGATTCAGAAAGACCTCCAAAAAGAGTTGTGGTGACTGTTTTTTGACCAAGGAAACAGTGGTTCTTCCTTCTTCTCAAATTGGCCAGAGGCAGTTAACACAAGCTTTATCAAAAAAATGGATTTACTCACACAAGACAGTGGTTGTTACAGTCCAGTCTACAACTTCTTCAGATGACTACCTAGATGACAGAGTTTTAATACTTTTAGGCACCTGTTTACTGAGGACATGCAGCAAGTATTAAAGGAGGCTAAGAAGCATGCTACTAGAAAATGACTTATCTGTAAGAGGAAAAAGATTCTCTAGCTGGTGCTAAAGACCCAGGATCCTGTTAAGGCCCAGATGCTTCTGGTTCATCAATACTTGTGTGAGTTACTGTCCTCTAACCATTCTTACACGTCTATCATGATTCTGTTGTAAGGCCGCCTCTGCCTGTCTGCCCATAGATTCCCCCATTTCTACCAAGCCACATGTCAAAAATTTTTTGAATGGAGTTCTATGCATCAGTCCGCCAAGAAAACAGGTAACTCTTTTTTGGTATCTCAGATGTTCATCGTGTTACCCTGCTGCAGTCATCACACTTGGGGTTATCCTGTCGTCAGGCGGTCCCGCAGTCGGCCGGATTTCCAAAGTCTTGGTCCGATGTCGGTTGCTGTCGCCTCATCCCTGACGTCAGTGCACCAGGGGTACATATATTGCAACCGACGCCATTTTCTTCAGTCTTTCTTGCCGCATGGTGCCCGAAGCAGAAGCAGTTCGCAAGTGCCGGGTGGCCGACTCCTGAGATTTTCAAATTCGAATTTCAGACCGAAGTCTTCTATAAAGCTAAGTACCCTGTTGGGGAAACTTTTCTTGCCTCAGACCGATGTCAGAAAAAGTTAACAATTGTATTTCTTGTGGGAAGCAAATACCTCATAAGGATTATCATTCTTATTGCGTACCTTGCCTAGGCCCTGATCACGACGTCATTTCTTGTCGTTTTTGTGCTAGATTTAATAAACGTACTATTAAAAGACGATTTGATTTCGCACAACACTTTTTTGGTAGAAAATTTAACTATAACATGCCGTCGGAGCTACCGACTACCGGCGTGCACAAAAAACGCAGGGACAAGGACCGACAGCCCAGGCCTAAGCCAGATTCCGAGGTCTGGGTTGATCCGGTCTCCGGTTCTCCGGTTATCAGTGAGGCTCCGACGCAGCCTCTGACTACCGCAGTTCTGGAACCCGAGACCGCTACAGATATTTTGTCAGAATGCACTAGACCAACGCAGCCTTTTACTTCAGGCCCTACCGACGATTTACCTTCCAATCTGAAGGCGTTTTCAGACCGACGACTCTTACAGTCAAAACGTTTTCCAAGTCGAAGACTCCTTCTAAATCGAAAAAGGCTTCACTTCAGTCTCCTGTTCAAGGCCCTATGCCTAAGAAACAGATGCTCAAAATGGCAGAAGATTTGATTTCTCTTATCAGGGGTTCACAGCTTCCTCCTGACAAAAGGCCTAGACAAGAGGAAGATTCTGCTTCCTCTGAACAACTGCCTGTTTCTTCGGATTCCTCTGAGGACCAAGACTATTCCTTCTCTCCTTATGAAGATTCTGATGCTGAGGAATCTATTCCCTCGGCTTCCCCTCCAGAAGGTTACTCTTTTGGGGAAACTTTACACACTATGAGGGAACATTTTCACTGGGAAGGTCAGGATTACTCTGATTCCAAGAAAAGGCTGAGAGAGTTTCTTTACTCCCCAACACAGACCTCTAGCCATCCCTCCTGTTTTGGACATTGTGGATGATGTCTACTTAGAATCCAGTTTCAACCCTGACTCTCTACCTCCTGTCCCGGCCAAGCCTGACAGATACTACAGAGTACCTGATTCCCACAAATTCCTTTACAAAAGCCCAGTAGCTGACCCAGAGACTATCTCCCAAGGTCCCAAGGGGGCTAAGGCTTCCATGGCTAAAAATCCAGTACCTTCTGAAAGGGATTCAAGAGCACTAGACAGATGGGGGAAAAAGGTTTACACCTCAGCCACTTTAGCTATGAGAGCACTAAACTGTCAATTTCATATGCTTAAGTATCAGCAATTTCTGATCTCTCAGTTAAAACAAAAGATAACCACCTTACCTCAACAATCTGAAATGAAAGAAGTACAGGATTTGTTGCATGCCACCGAGCAGGTGGGCAAACATACCTTACAATGTGGGTTTGATTCTTTAGATGCCTCCTGCAGAGCAGCTGTCACTGGATCAGTTATACGTAGGCATGCCTGGTTAAAAGAACAAAGTCTGCCTGATCATGTTAAAGCAAAACTATTAGATGCTCCCTTACAGCAGGATGTTCTTTTTGGTGTTAAAGCAGAAGTTGTTTTAAAGAAAATGGAAGATAAGGCGAAATCAATGCAGACAGTCAAAGATTTTCTACAAGTACAACCCCCTAGCTTCAGCAGAAACTGGCCAACAAAAAAATGGTCCTTTCCAGCCACTGACAGGCCTCAGAGGGGTAAATACAGGTGCCCAAGGGGCAGAGGACAACCACAAGCTCAGTATAAGCCTCGCCAATGGGGCACTCCAACCCAGAAGGGAGGAGAAGACAGGTCTCATCCCACCCGAAGGCAAACTCAATGACTTGCACCTCAGCTGGCCAAACAAAGCTCTTTTGTCAGCCCTCTTGGGGGGAAATCTAGCACTATTTGCAGACAACTGGCACATGGTCACAAAGGACACATGGGTCCTAGACATAATTTTACGAGGATACAGATTCCACTTTCACACCTGCCAATAAAAAGAGGAATGCCAAACCTGCCACAAAATCAAAGGGCAGAGACTCAAAAACAAATTACAGCTCTCATGGCCATGAGAGCCATTCAAAGGGTACCAACTCAAGAGCAAGGCCAAGGATTTTACTCAAGACTCTTCCTAGTACCCAGGAAAGAAAATGCTTGGAGACCAATTCTGGACCTTTCAATTCTAAACACTTACTTACAAGTTCCCAAATTCAAGATGCTAACACTACAGCAGCTACTTCCCATGTTGGGCAAGGAAGCATGGCTGGTAACGTTGGACCTCAAGGAGGCATACCTGCATGTCCCTATCAGACAAAGCTGCAGAAGATACCTCCGTTTCATTGCAGGTTCAACCCATTATCAATTCTCTGCACTGCCCTTTGGCTTATCTACTGTGCCCAGAGTATTCACAAAATGCCTGGCACCAGTAATTGCATACTGCAGACAGAGGAATTCAAATATCTCCATATCTGGACGACTGCCTCATCCAAGCAGAAAGAAAAGACATTCTCTTCCAACATCTGGCTTTTGTGAAGCATCTACCAAATTGTCTGGGGTACACAGTAAACGAAAGGAAGTCAAAACTAGTACCCTCACAAAAAATGACATTCCTGGGTGCCAGCTTGGACACAACGGCCCAGAAGGCTTATCTTACACCAGACAAGCAATTACAACGGACTCAATATTTCAAGACAATGGCAACAAAGACCCAATTAACTGCAAGAAAAATTCTGCAGGCTTTGGGTGTGCCACACAGAAGGATTTCCTGACTGTTGTGATGATGTGGTTATTGAAGGTGAGATCACTGTCCACCTGTGTCCCTAAGTCTCTTATCACACTTTCGGTGTTTAGTGTACTGCCACCTATGTGGTAATTCACGGGTACATGTTTTTTCCCAAAGGGGATAACTGTACATTTTTTGGCATTGAGCTTGTGCCCATGGCTCTGGCACAAGCATCTGTTTCTGTAAGGCCCTTTTGTACAGTATCAACATAATTTGGGGATTCAATAATGCTTTCAGTTTACAGTCATCTGCATACTTTGTTAGCCAGAGTCCCTTAGGTATCAAGGATAATATTCATTGTTTAATACTGTCACTGGATTTTGAAGTTTTCTGAAATGCAGTGGTTTACACTAAATTACATAGTTAAGTTTTACTATTTATGTTTTGTTCTTCTTCCCTCCATCTTCAGTATTGAGACACTAGTGGGGAACAATGGTTATATTATTCATACTAGGTATCTACATGAGTTATGTCTTCACCCCCAGATTGGACTTAGCAACGGAAGAATCCTTAGAAAAGGAGAATCTCTAAGATTTTTTAGCTGTCCTTTTCAAAAATTTTCTAAGGGATTATCTAACCCTTCATCCAATTTTGCAAAAAACAAACGGTCTCAACAAAACAGAGGTAAAAATAGTTTTGTACTTACCATTCCACCTGTGTTGTCCATTTTCATTCCTCCTTAACTACTGGGTTCAGATCCCATCCTGAGATCAAACTGTGTCATTACTATAGCTTGTGGTAACCTAAAAGCTCTCGTGCTCCTTCCTACCCACAATGCACCACTCCCAACATACCTCAGATCTTGTTTGCTAGATGACATAAAGTAAGAGATATTAATATATTCCTGATGGAAGAAGTAATTTTCTGGAGTTCAAAATAAAGCACAATGGTGCCCTTATAAACTCTCGTCCTTCCAGAAGTCAGTCATGACAAAGGTTGGGGGTTGGTAGGCGGGGAGTTGAGGAATAATAAAAATGGACAACAGATGGAATGCTATGATAAGTACATAACTTCTTTATCTGATGATGTCAATTTTCATTCATTCCTCAACAATTAATGGTGATAATCTCCGAAAACGTACACCCTGAAAGTTGACATCTGTGTTCCTTGGTTTAAATGTCTGCATAGCCAAATTGTGGCTATGGAATTGATGACAGTAGCTAAAACATATTCTTTTTTTTTCTGCATTTCTTCTTTCAGTAGTTAGGGAAGCACTGTCAAAAGAGGGATCTTCCTTGAACTTCTATATGGACTGTGCTTTGAATTTTATCAATGTTTCTTGCCTTAGGGTGTCATTTGGGATGTTTTATTTTGTTTTACTTACCCTTTGTTGGGCGAGTTAGTCCCACTAGGCTAGTGACCTCTTTTCAGAGGAGACTTAAGGTGGTATACATACTACTAGGGGAAGTTTGGCCAGAGCATCAGGAAATTCCCCTTCTCTTTTCTGTAGGTGCTATGAGATCTTTTACATCAACATAAGCTACCACTAAGTCAAGTAAATGGGACCTTGGTTTTACATGTTATCCAAAGGACTGCGTACTCAGGAGTGCAGCATCTCCTAATGTTACATTGCAATATCAGGAATTCAGTCACCTGAAGTGGGAATAGAACCCCACAGCCTTCTAGTTTTCCAGCATGAAAAACAAGTGTTCTACCTGTTGTGTCATGGATACTGCAAGTTGCTTAGTGTGTTGTTAGAAGCTGTTGCTTTGTTTTATTTACTGTATGCAGTTCTGCTGTCTTGTAGCTGACCTGTTTAGCTGCACAGCACACTGTTTTAAATGAGCTGCCCTACATGCTTTAAGATATCATTGCACCTTAGCCAGTGCTAGATATTCTGCACAGCCTGAATATATTGGTCACTTCACCTGATTTGCTTGGCATTAGCACTAATTTATTGCATAGTGATAGTTTCACATCTGCCTTGTATTTGCTAACTTAAGCTGTCTGTTGCACAGCCAAAGTATCTGTATAATATGTGTATGTGCTATGTTTTATGCATTATATGTTCATTTGAATCACTGTTAGAAGAGACAGTGGTTTACTTAAGGAGGCTGTTGTTGACCCCCCCCCCCCTATCCCCAGTTTTAGCCCTTTCACAGGGGTTAACAGTTTAATGTACAGTATATGTTGGGTTAGGAATCTGTAACGCCATTTATTGCTGTTGCTGTGGTAGTACAGGTTTAGGTCTCTAAAGCAGGTGCTTGCAGTACCACTGGGTCTGTTTAGGTGAAGGTATTCAGAGAGTGCTGGCTCATTTATAACAAGGAAAGTTGAACAGTGATCACCCCTCAGGAGTCTGTTTGACACATCTAATCTTTCAGAGTATCTAAGGGTACTGAGCAACAAGATCTTTTAGGTATAGTAATTTCTTTACAGCATGAAACAATGATGACTTCAGTACAGCAAAAGCAAACTTTTTAGTATACCAAATAGAGTTTGATTTTACTGAACAAAATTGTCTTGCACTCTGTTGTTTATGATATTATACTGTTTGAAGGGTAGTCTTAAAAGTGTGTGGAATCTGAGGCATAACTGTTTGAAAACAACCACAAGTACTATGTTTTAAATTCTTAAAAAACAAAAAACAGCCTTTCTTGGCCTGCATTTGTGTGTAGTTTTCATTGTTGTCTGCATCATAACAGTTACATTTATAGCTTTTCATGCATTTAATATATCTTCATTCACAGACACCAGTAAACTTCCAGTTTTAAATTCTGACAAATGATGTTCATCATATCGATCACTGCTGCAGTAGCCTTAGCTATATGGGTTATACCCTGCCAAGGATATAACAGTTGGCCAGCTTTCAAAGCTTCATGTCACCTTTCACACACCAAAACCATTAGGCAGTTCAAGCTGAGCTGCCTAAAAAAAAACACATCCATCAGGATGCCATTAAAAGTCACGCCACCCCAGCTTACTCAGAAAATTTGGGGGAGGAAGGAGGAGCAGGTAGACCCAGCAGTGAACAGGGGTACTGGGATAGCAAGAATGAATGATGCAGGGTGATGTAGGTAGAAAAAAAACAAAAAAAACAATTGGTATTAATAGGTAATTGTGTTCTCCCAAACATTTCTTTGTCCAGTTTTTTCTTGTTACGGTCATGTCAAGGTGTCTAACATGACACATAGTTGATAAAAGCTGTGTTGTCCACTGTCCCCTGGGAGTGTTGCAGTATGGGCAGAAGAAACTAAATAAAAGTAGAAGCCCAGAAATGTCACAACATATCAGATGTGAATCAAAGTTCAAGCAACAAATAATGCACTTAAGAGAATGTACTTATTTAACAAGCTTTACCATTCTGTAAAAGATATTGATATATTTTCCTAATTATGCATTTCAGAATGTTGGGGACCTGTAGATGATAAAACCAACAGCTACTTGCATGATATCCAAGACTCAGGACTAGTGTAATTTCCACACTCAGTACGTTTATTGAAACAAAAGTTAAGCGCTTTTGTCCAAATAACTAGGACTTCTTCAGAACTAACAAACAGCAATTAACCTCCCTTTAAATATCAGAGCCTTCACAGAATTAACCAATCGCCATCAATTTAAAAAAAAAGTTTTATAAAAATAACGAAAAACAGTTGCATAGTTAAAAACTTCTATTAGATATTGATGATAAGAAAACAATATATAATATCAAAAAACGGAAAATTTTTAAAAATAGTATCTAAATACTTTGTTGGGGTATTGGTGGCTAGTCTAAATTACAATTTTGCCGCTCCCATTTTAAGTGCAGAATTAATTGAAATGTAGTCATGAAGGCCTGGCTTAGAGGTTGTATCCAGCTTCACCTGCTATGAAAGCTCACTATATTTTAAACAATTTTCCCATGCTCCACCTCTAACATCCTGTGGAACAATTTCGAGAATACAAAAAACAAATTTCTTAAACCCCTCATATTCAATTGAATGTCTATATAGTGTGTTATTATGGTTAGCCTTCCTAAAATTGTAGATGTGTTCATAAATCCTTTTGGAGAGCTTCCTCTCACTCTTTAGTGATTGTTATAAAAAGTTTTTTTAAATTGATGGTGATTGGTTAATTCTGTGAAGGCTTTGATATTTAAAGGGAGGTTAATTGTTTGTTAGTTCTGAAGAAGTCCTAGTTGTTTCGACGAAAGCGCTTAACTTTTATTTCAATAAACAAATTGAGTATGGAAATTACACTAGTCCCGAGTCTTGGATATCGTGCAAGCAGCTGTTGGTTTTATTGGTTTCTTTTTTTTTTTTTTTTTTTGCAGGAAGTACAACCTTCTTGGGTGAACCTTTAGATGATACTGTCTCTCCATTCTGATAGAAGTTTACCATTGTAGTGAGAAAATCAGATCATTCATACTCCTTTTGCTGACAAGGAATAGGTAATAAATTGCTGTTCTGGATCTGTGATCCAGAGGTGGTAAGAAGTATATGAAACTGTGGTACACTGAAGTTTGCTGTTAAATCATGCAAGTTGTGTGAGTGAAAATGATCCCAAGGATGCGAGATATGCTGATTTTTGAACTGGCTCTTCTTTGTATTGTACATTTCTTTGAAAGGTTGTCAAACATGGTATGGCAGTCACAAAAACACCAAGACAAAATAGAAATAAAACGAACTCAAAATGAATTTTGAACTGGAAAACTGTTTGTTCTGAAGAAGCTCATGTTGATTAAAGTGAGTGAAAGCGCTTAACTATTAACTCAGTTACAGTCCTGTGTTTGGATTTATTGCTTCCACTGGTGTTCATTCATTTTTATATGGTATGGCAGTCCCATGTTTTGTATTTTACCCACTTGATGACTGCATGATTTTGCGTTTTTTTAATGCCATATACTCACACAATGTTGTCTTAATATTTTCAGATGAAAGAATTCCAAGAGAAAATGCAGACAATATTTCCAGCCATTCCAAAAGACACAGAACAATCCCGGAACTCTGAGCCCTTCAGCTGGGAGGCATTTTTAAAAGGGAAGTGAGGATCAGCAGTAGTTTCCATTACCAGATTAAATGCACACTTGTGATGGTGCTGGGGAACAGTGTTGAATAGTTTCCTGTGGATTATTGCCAAAACTGATAATAATAAAACAGCAAATGAAGTTTTGCAATGATTCTTATGTGTACCATTGAAGCAGAGACCCTTGTTGCAGGTAGTATTCTTTTTTAAGCAGTTACTTTGTTCATCCTAAGCAACATACTGAACTTGAGACTGATGTTAACAGGACTGCTGTATATTGCAACACTGGCAGCCCGTGTTCAGCCATGGCCTTGCATTTTTCATGGGAGATGCATTTATTGCCTTACAAAATATATAAACCATGTTTTCTGTAGCAAAGCAGGTTTTCACAGTGCTGCCAGCACCAGCATGACAACAGTTGTTGCTGCACAACAGATAGATAGATACATTTATTATACAGAAAAGTTGAGCACGTTTCTTGCTGTAAGAACTTTCAGAGTATGAGGAATCCAGAAAACAGAAACAGGAATTTATAATGTATGTTTTAGTCATGTACAATACTTAGTCATTAAGCATTATCGTACTTTAAATAAATAAATGTCTTTGATTTGCCACACTTATCCTTGGATGGTGTTAAATTTTGTTTAGACAAAAAATAAAGACTGGTTTCATATTTGGAGGCAAGTGAGTATTTTTTTTTGTTATTGTTAATGCTTTATTTTAGTATAACCTTAATACAAAAAGAAAACATGAATCATCTGCTCTGAACAAATGCATAAACGTATATATGAGGGAAAGCAACATTTAATCTGTTCTATTTGTATTTAATAATTTGAATGCTAAATGTTTTGCAAACTACATTATTTCCACTTCCATTTGCTACATATTCAGAGTTCACAGCCAGTCTTAGTCAAAAGAAACACAGTACTGATATTAATTTAAGTAATAGCCTAGTAACGAGGACACCCATGAAATCACCAATGTGTAGTTAAGTGGTTTTGTGCTTCTGCTGCATATTTTAGGCCAGATTTAGAAAGGTCACGGTGAGATCTTTACAAAGTGTACACCTTGCAGCAATTATCTCTGATTCAGAGACATCCCTACCACGATGGTGCTGCAGCACACAGATGTGCTGCACTATGTTGGGCATGCTCTGTGGCTGTGCTCAGTGCTAATGAGGCATTCCGGGGAAGAGGCATATGTTAATTATCAATGTGCTGTCCCTCGAAACTGCCTGCAATAAAGCATTTAAGCAGCCAAGAAATTCAAAGAATTGCTTGGCTGGCTAAGTTACTAGAGCTACCCCTGGCCAATCGTGGTAATGAACACAGCCAAAAGCTCATGTTCATCCATCGCTGTACAGATAAATGCCAGGCGACTGATAGTGAGCAGATGTGAGGTTCTGAATGTGTAAGTGCGTGTGTGTTTGATTGCAGTCAGGTAGGGGTGGGGAATATGTATGAGTGTGTGTTAATGTGTGATGTATGTGTGGGGATTGAGGAAGCTGTCATACCTCTATACTCCCGTAGACTAATGAGCAAATCATGCACCACTAGAGGAAGCACTAGCCACCTGAGATACCTCAAAAGATGTAGGATGGGGGGGCACTAATCATGAGGGATAACCGTAAAGGCATGGGTCGGGGGGGGGGGACAGTAGATAACAGGACTAGTACTTAACCATTGTGCCTTAAGAACACATAACAAAGATGTGGGTTGGGGGAACACACTAGCCAGCATTTTTGAACATCGTGCCATAATGGCACTTAGAGGTAGGAGGGAAACACTAGACACCAGGGATACTCTATGAACTTGTACAAAATAATATGGGTAGGGGAACATTAGACATTAGAGGTACTCTAAGCACCATTAAGGCAGTAAAACAGAGTTAACCTCCACAGCCTCCCACACAAGACACCACTACTCTGAATCACTGCTAGACTCCAGGCATAATAAGAAAAAAATATTAGTTAAAAGAAAGTGAACAAAACTTAAAAGTTTAAATGGGGAAAGGATCTGAACCCTGCACCCTTGACACAGGAAATAACAGTTTTAATACACTACGCTAGCCTGTAAGTTAGTGTAGAGGTTTTAAGCATACCTGTCAACCTCTTAGTGCAAGAAATCTGGGCACAGCTAGTAATAATTGGTGGGCAAAGACCTATAATAAGGAATGGATTTTAATTATGTCACCCATACATGTAGAAAGTTGGTAGAATAACAGATACTGCATTAACATGCATTTACTGATTAATATGAAGTCTGAAACTCAAGGCTTCGGTACTACAATGATTTGTCAGAAAACCACATATTTTATGAGGATAAATATCCTGCTAAAATCAGGACAGTTAGAGAGGTATGCCAATAAGATATAACATCAGGAGTGTGTGAGCATCCTGTAAACAGTTGAGAGGGATGGGGTGTGTCCTTGGGGGGGGGTCAGAACAAAGGCAGGAGGAACACTAGACGACACCAGGGGGAATGTCTGAAATGTGACTGAGTCACTTAAAAGTTATTAAAGCAACAGGTGTAGGAACACTATGCAGTTTCCGCACAGTAACAGGTATGAAACTATCTGGCATTATTGACCGTAATCATCTGATTTCTGAGGGCAGGAAACCCTTAAAAGAAGAGAGCAAGGGGGTCAGGGACAGGTATACATTTTGTGTTTGAGTTTGTGTGTGTGTATGTGTAGGAGAGTGAAAAGAGGGTGCCTGTGCCAATGCGATACATGGGATGACTGTTAATTACTGCAAGAAAGTGCTGATTTGCACTAGTGGTAGTTAACAGCGATTTTAGACATGCAAATTAATCAATATTGAGGTATTACCTCATTGTAGCTAAAGGATCGGCTCCAAACCCATCAGTAAGAATGAAAGCGAGATGAACAACTTACATGGAACATTAGGGTGAGTACATAACTTCTTTTTTAATGACCTGAAATGAAGAAGAAGAAGAAAAAAAGAGATTCTCTTCTGCATTACAAAAATAATATATTGTCTAAGTTCTCAAAGAATGTTTCACAATTTTCATACCATTGAGTTATAGCAAGAACTCCTGTAAATGTTGCATGAAAATTAAGCTGCATTTATGAATGAAACAGATGGCTACTGTTTAACCATCTTCAGAATGTAAGACGGGGGGTCTTTATTATATCCTCTTATTATTCAACACATACGCTGGGCAAGGGCTGCAGTGAAAAGGCACCATTTACCTAATGCTTAGGTTTGCAATTCAGAGACACTTTAGCTACAATGAGGTCTTCTTCTTTCGGCTTTTCCCA
This sequence comes from Protopterus annectens, assembly GCF_019279795.1. Classification (NCBI taxonomy): domain Eukaryota; kingdom Metazoa; phylum Chordata; order Ceratodontiformes; family Protopteridae; genus Protopterus; species Protopterus annectens. The sequence goes on from NC_056725.1 coordinate 850,025,341, forward strand.
GTTAGGGGTCGCCACAGTGGATCACCTGTCCGCTTATGATTGGCAGTGGAGTTTTACGGTGTCGAGTTGCCAGCCCGGTGCCCAACCTTCCACAGAAGGCACACACATGCACACACTCACACCTACGGCTAATTTAGAGTGTCCAATCCACCTACTGCATGTCTTTGGGATGTGGGAGGAAACTGGAGCACCCGGAGGAAACCCACGCATTGCCGCCTCACAGCATACTCTGGGCAAGGGTTGTAGTGAAAAGGCACCATTTACCTAATGCTTAGGTTTGCAATTCAGAGACACTTTAGCTAGCATGAGGTCGTCTTCTTCTTTCGGCTTTTCCCGGTTAGGGGTCGCCACAGCTCAAATGAACAGTACCTTTGAGAAAAGCTTTGGAGAGACAATGTGACATAATATTAGACACCTGGTCACCAAGATGAAAGTTAGCAATTGCTGCCAATTGAACTCTAATGGCTGCTGCCGCTGCACCTTCATTGAAAAGTTTATTTAAAAACTCCAGAATGGATGTAATTGAAGCCAGGTACGGATCAATATTGTACTGAAGCGCCCATATAGAAAACCTTTTCCATTTACTAAGATATAATTTCCTGGTAGACGATTTATGAGAGGATATTAAAATGTATTGAGCCGCAGCTGATAGATTGTGAATCCTGGCTATGTTTGGAATTGGAGCAGCCAAGCTGTCCGTTTGAGAGACTGAAGAGAAGGGTGGAGAGCCCCTGATGAATGAGTCAGGAGATCTGGCACTGGGTCCAGAATCCAAGGTTCTTCCAGTAGATGAGGCTGGAGGAAGGGGAACCAAGTTTCATGAGGTCAGTAAGGAGCTATTAGAATGATGGTCTTTCCTAGACCCTTGTATTTCTGTAAAACTGTGGGTATCAGAGGGAAAGGAGGGAAGGCATATAAAGGCCAATTATGTACAAGTGCATCCCTTAGGGTATCCCCTGGAGGGGGGATTAGGGCAAAGTAGCTGCTGCATTTCATGTTTGTTGCGGTTGCAAAGAGATCCCAGAAAGGCTGGTCCCATCTGCAGAATATTCTTTCCACTACTTCTATTAGGGACCACTCATGAGGCAATAGAATCGCCCTGCTCAGTTTGTCTGCTATCACATTGGATCTCTCTGGGATGTGTGTTGCTATCAGAAAGTCCTGGGTGGAAGTTGCCCATTGCCATACTCTCAGGGCCTCTCGACACAGAGGATAAGATGGGGTTCCTCCCTGTTTGTTTATGTACCTGACCACTGACATATTGTCTGTCTGAATTGCAATAGTTCCCAGAGGGAGAGAGTCTTGAAAGGACTGCAACGCTCGAAGTACCACTCCCATCTCCAGAACATTGATATGCAGGTGAGCCTCATATCTGTTCCACATGCCTTCGGCTGTTCTTCCCTGATAATGCCACCCCCCTCACCCTATCAGGGAGGCATCCGTGGTCACCATGGCTATGGGAGTGGGTAGAACAAAGGGGCAACCTAGAGTTACTTGGTGAGATGTCAGCCATCACTGAAGGCCCTTCTTGTAGGAATTTATCAGGATTTTGTGTGACATTGGGAGTTCTTGAAAAGACCACTGCGTTAACAGGAGCCATTATAGTATACGCATATGCATCCGACCCAAAGGAATCGCAATGATCGCTGCCGCCATTGTACCTAGCAGTTTGAGTACCATTGAAGGCTTTTTCTCTTGGGAGCAGGTCCAGAACCTGATTTTGTAAAAAACAAACTCTTTCTGGTGGAAGGTTTAAGGTCATAGTAATAGTATTTAGCTCTGCTCCTATAAAAATGGTATGTTGCGATGGCGACAAGGCAGATTTTTCTGAATTTATAGTAATCCTCAACTGACTGCAGAGGTTCAAAGTTGTGTCCCTTGCTTGTATGAGTTGATGCCTGGTGGTGGCAGTGAGGAGCCGGTCATCTAGGTGTGGAAACACCTGGAATTCCAAACGTCTCAGATGAGCCGTGACAACTGCCATGCATGTGGTGAACACTCTGGGGGCTATAGTGAGACCAAAGAGCAGAGCACGAAATTGATAATGACTGGCTCCCAGCCAGATGATCTCTGATTGGCCTGTTCATTTTTATGTGGTAGTACGCATCCTGGAGATCTATCAAGTACATCCAGTTGTCTTTCCCTAAAAAGGGAAGTATTTACTGTACCGTAACCATCCGGAATTTTGTCTTTCTTACCAACTTGTTTAGTCTGCTGAGATACAAAATGGGCCACCAGTCCCCTGTTTTCTTTGGAACTAAGAAATTGACTAATGCACTGTCCAAACATTTATCTGAGTGTGGTATGGATCACAGTATTAAGTTTTTGGTTTTACAGAAAATTAATGAAAGCCAAAGAAAGGGAGATTTATGTAATGAGACAGAGTATATTGAGCTAAGATGGATTGTTGATTTTAAAGCATATGTTCCACCTGGCCTGAATAGTGCTGTCTCTTTAAAACCTCTTTTGAAAAAAAGAGGTTTGCCCCACTAGTTAATGTCTGTTTTATTGTTTTTTACTAGTATTTAAACTTTTAGAATATCAGTCTGTTTTATTAAGGTCTGAAGAAGAGGGCAACCTTAAAGCACATACCTACCATTTGTTATTTGTACATTAAAGTGTTTTTACTCTCTAGCCCCAACGTCTTTTTATTTCATCTAAGTCAGTGCCCAAAGTGACGGATTCCTGTGGGGAATCCAGATGCTTCCTCTAGCAAAGTCTCTTCCTGGGAACCACTTCAGTGGGAGCTTCTGGAGATGTCTCTGTAGAGCAGGGCTCACCCAATGGGGCTTCTTGAGGCTCAGGGTCTCTATGCTTTAGAGGGATGTGTGATGAAGTGGTAGACACCGGTGCTTTGGGGATGGAGCCGCTGGGTCTGATGGTGTGGTTGTCGGCACAGACAACACCCTCCTCATAGCCTCAAAGACACCTCGGTCCCGATATGAAGAAACCCCCGGATCCAAAGATATGAAAGATTCCCTCTGCGCCAGAACAGAGGGCTCCAAGCCCTTGGTTGGAGCCGAGCTTTGGGGGAAGGAGCTGCTGGTTCTGATGGTGTGGTTGTCAGTGCAGACAACACCCTCCTCATAGCATCGAACGCACCTCTGTCCCGACGTGAAGAAACCCCTGGATCCAAAGATATGAAAGATTCTCTTGGCACCAGAACAGAGGGCTCCGAGCCTGAGGTTGGAGCCGAGCTCACCTGAGCCGAGGCCCTGAGAGGCAAAGTCAGAACCAAAAGCTCAGTCAGACTGTCCTCCCCGGACCTGACCAGTGAGCGTCGGCTCCTAGACCCTTCGGTCAGCACCGAAAATATCTTGGTATTCAGGACCGACAAGTCTGAAGTAGGTTTCGGACCCAAAGGCTCCTCAATCATCAGCTCCGAGCACTCAGGCTCCGAAACTTCGAGACCGATCAGAGGAGTAACAGAAGACAGTGGGGGGGATTTTGTCGGTTCCGAAGTCCCAGGGACCGGCCCCGATAACAGTTTGGCAAGCATTGGTGTCTGCACGAGCCTCTGCACCACACGATCCACATCCATATCTGAAAGCCTGCTTGAGGACCAAGAAGAATGAACAGATGAAGCCACTGACTTTAACATTGGGGACTTCAAGGTAGGAGATACTGGCTCCAATACCAGGGACCAGCTTCTAAGTGTAGCAACAGTCTGCTCCGATGACAGTGGAGTCAATGTTAAAGATTTTTCTGGCCTTGGCTTACTGGTCGACTGGCTATTCTTCAGTTCCGAGGAACTCGAAGAAGTTTTAAAATGTCTGTCACGGTTGTCCTTATCCAGTGACTCCTGAAAAGAGGATTTCAATAGACCTCTATCCACTAGTTTTCTCTTACGTTCATGCAGTATCCTGGAATTAAAAGAGTGGCATATGGAACAGTCTACCTGTAGGTGAACGTCACCTAGACAGTATACACAATCAATATGTTCATCAGTGATGGACATTTTTTTGACCCCATCTGGGGTATTTTGTAAACCCAGACTTGGATTTTTCCTTCTCCTGCTGAGACATGTTTGGGAACTAACAGTAATAGCAAAAAAGGAAGCCTACAGAAAAAAGCAGGCTTGTCAAACAACAGTAACTTGTACTATAACAGGACTGTTATATACACACCAACAGTAACTAATGTCTATTTAGATTAACAATACTGAGTCTAATACTAGTAATGAACTACTTATGAAAATATAATTTAACAAGGCCTGAACAACAAAAACGGCCACAATAATGCTAAGGCACAAAGTACTAGCCCTCTAAGTTAAACGGGCTCTAAAATCACACACACACGTCGTTTATATCAATTACTACTACCTTACAAGAAAAAAACTAGCCTATGGGTTAGGGAGATAACTAAGGCCTAAAAATATGGCCACGACGATAATCTAAGAAAAAGATTCAACAGTACACTAAAAGTGCCTAAACTACTGTAGAAAGGAAACTTATAAAGTACACTTATCTACTGAAGAAACTTTCCAACAAATGAGTAAGATTTATAACTGTCACTCGCCAGAGCTGGTGAACGTCCGATCTACTTGCAGCGGCAAACAAGATCTGATGGAAACACATGGTGCATTATGGGATAGGGAGTTGGCCTTGAGCTGGTTGAAGACCTTGAGTTTTTGCAGTTGGCCGAGTCAGAGCCGAGGATCGGCTCCGAACCCATCAGTAAGAATGAACAGCGAGATAGAACAACTTCATATGCATTGTTTCTCAGCACGCCTTATAAAGTAAGTACCCTACATATACTAGGGATCCATTTCTGTTCCCATAAAATATTTTAATGTAATGTGCTTATATTGTCAAAATAGACTTTTCAGATTTTAATTCTTCATGACATGTTGATCCCCAAGTTTGTTTGAATAAAATCCCATGCCATTTTTAATGCCTTGTTTTATGCTGGTTTCTTTCTTTTGAGTCCTCATTTACTGGTATAGCAAACCAATGTACTGCTGCTTTGAATCTAGTATCATCTGTGACCCCCACATGCCTCACCTTGAGTGTTTATATAGACCACCCTGTGATTTCATCACAACAGTATGCTCTGTTAACTGGAATAGGCCACCTTATTATGGGAGTTCCACAAGTATCTGTGTTACGTTCCATGTTGTTCATATTTGTCAGTGATTCAGTTTTGGACTTCATATATATTGATTGTACACTTTATACTGATGGAGGTTGGCATAATGATTAAGTTGAATTACATGGTTTGATTCTCATCTCTAGGAAATATGGCTAGAATTAAAAAGGACCCCTGGGTTGTTAGTGTAGTAATCACCTATAAACTTATGGCGGACAAATTCTACTCCTTAAAGCAGGCTAAGGCTTTCAAGTAAAATAAAAAGTGCTGAAAAAAGATTTTACATTGTTCTGCTGAGATAAGAGTCTGAATTCTCAAAAAAAAAAAAAACACAACTATGGTCCTAGGTACTCAGCAAAGACCAAAATATATCTCTCACCCTTATGATGGTCATTCCAGGTGATATACATATAAGTTAATAGCATTTACATGACTAATTCAACCCAACCCAACCTTCTCCAAGACATATGGACAAAAAAAAATTACAAGACTCAGAATTCTTGGTTGTGGTAGTAAAATCTCCAACATCCTCACTTTCAGAGCAAGAAAATAATTAAGAATTTCCCTTGGTATATGCCCTCCAATTAATTGCCTTTAAATTCACAGACAGTGTTGCAAAACTGCAAGCAGTGGTACATAAAATTTATAGGTTCATATCTGTCAACTCAAGCAGAATATCACTGTTTCTAATCAGAAAAAGCAGACACACCAAGCTATGTGTTGTAGAGGGATGGGGCCCGGATTATGGCCCAGTTGATCTTAGTTCATATAGTGGCTGGAGAAGCCAGGTTGAGTAAGTGGGAAGGTGCAGCTTTGCCAGCCCATCCTTTACAGGATGGAGGGTGGGTTTTTTTCTTGGGATATTACACATCCCAGATAATGGGGATGGTGCCATAACTGGGCAGCAGGCTGTGTTTAGCATGCCAGCCTTGGGGAGGCTGGAGCGAACTGATATTATGTAAGGTGATTTGCATTGCATTAGTACTTCCTCCCATTTCGGCCATGCAGATATTCCCTGACATGCAAAACAGCATTCGTGACACTGCCAGTTGTTCCACTCCACCTCCCTTTCTAGAACCACCATTGATGCAGTCGTAGCTGCGGGGAATAGTAGCAGGGATGTTCAAGGTTAAAATGTTGCAATCAAGCGGTTGATGGTCATCTGGAGAGCATGCAAAAGGAGGCAAAAAGAAAAAACAGACCTTTCTTACAGCTGTCCATTGTTTCAGTGCTACTTATTACATCATGGGCACACATTTTTTATTAAAACTACATTTTGAACACCGTCCCTCCTCCTTAGCCAAAAGTTTATAATCAAAACCCATTGTTACTAACTTAAGTAGCTTAAATATCAAAGAGCTCATTGCCTCAGCAGGCCTGCATTTAGGTTAGCAGTATGTGCGCTGGCACTTTTAAAAAATATCCCTTGCCACTTGGAATCATCTTCTATTAGATATTCATAATGATCAAAATTGCTTTAGCTTTCACTAAAAGCTGACACAAAGTCTTTTGGTGACGTCCCAGTGTAAATACTGTAAATGTAATAACAGAGTCCCTCTTTACGAATAACATGCTTATGAATCGAATCAAATATAACTTTTAAATCAGTTTAATAATGTAGCATGTGTTCATTTCTTGTTCCTCCCTGTCCTTATTATCCGTATAACCTGCCAAGTATTTCCTTCCCTCTTTCTTTTCTGCTTTTCACTTTTCTTGGTTTTCCTTCTTTTTATACTGTGTAAAGTTAAGTCACATTTAATGACTTTTAGTCTGGAAACAACTGTATCTGTGTAGATTAATTGGTTTGTCTGTAGAAACTTTGAAATATTGTATGTTGTCATTCTCCATAGTTGCTAGTTGTCCTCTTGACTCATTGCTGCAGGCATTGCTCATTAAGATAAGTGAAAGTATGAGCCAACCCATCCCATCCTGCCACACACACTCAGCCCCTCCTACTCCACTGCACTCACATTTTATAAATGTATATATATGTGTATATATATATATATATATATATATATATATATATATATATATATATATATATATCCACACACACTACTACCATCCAGGCAGACATACACTCGAACATTCACTCACACATGCAGTCCATCACATACACTCATTCACACACACCATAACTGAACCTTACCTCTATACTCCCCAACTCTTATCTTTACTGTGACATACACAGATGACCACAACCTTTTGGCCATGCTCATTACTGCGACCGGCCAAAAGAGGCCATGCAAATTTACACAGTGGAGTAATTTTCTGAATCAATCAGCTTTGTAAATGACTTACCACAGACAGTTCTGAGGGGGGAGCACATGGCTAATTACCATATACCTCTCCTACTTATCTTGTTCTGTCAGTATTTACAAATATTTTCTTTATCATCTACAGTTATTTTGCTCCTTTTTCAGAAAATTTCAGACATGTTCCTGTCAGAAGTTATACTGGCAGAATTGGGCCTAGGTCCACTAAAACATCTTTTAGCGCTACATGCGGTTACGATGTTCTTTAGGCTAAATTTATATTCACTGAAATTGTGTGTGTGTGTGTGTGTGTGTGTGTAGTGTTTCTACAACTTTGGCTTGACAGAAGGCATTTTTTCCTTGTTCTGGTTATTATTACTGCTGCTGTTATTAGAATCACCTAAAGGTGTTGGATGATTTCCTCTGTATTGCTACTGAATGTAAGTATTTATGTTGAACATTTTACTTCAGTCCGTATATAGGTGGTTAATTAGTGGTCTGATGTCATTTTCATTCCATTTCCTTCTTGAAGTGATGGGTTTGAATCCAAGTCATGGATCCAACTCCGCTGTTTCTACCGGATCACTGGATCCTAGAACTCCTGCTCCTGTCTTTACTCATAATGCCCTGCCAACCTAACATACCGTAGATCTCGTTTGCCCCCATTAGGTGTCAGAAGCGGCTTCCTGGCTGTCAAGCGTTTATTGAGTTTCTTGGAGTTTTTCAGGTATTGTGAGTTAAATGAGTTTGTACTAGTGACTTTATTCTTCCTCCCTCCCATATTTTACTGTATTTAGTTAACTCTAAATAATTTTCTCTATCTGCTTTCTCTTTAGTCAGCTAACGTTGTTAACTCTTTCTACTTTGTCTACCATCGTTGATAGTTTCTACTTTCTCTCCATTCTTTATTAAAAATAATAATACATAATAATAATAATAATTTAAAGATACTTTTTCTTTATAGCTTTTTCAGGTAATTTTTACCAGTGGATTGGTTGCTTTTTTTGTTGGTGGTAGTTATTTCTTGTACTTCAAATTGTCAGAAAAACACTCTGGTTTTAAAAAGTGCGTTTCCTGTAGGCACAGACTTCCAAACTCAGATGCCCACAGGGATTGTGTGTACTGCCTCAGCACATATTGATGTTGACTATACAATCTGTTCAGGGTTTAAGTCTACAGCCTTGACAGATCAGAGGAACAAGTAAGATATTCTTCGTGTTTCACTGTTGCAGTCATTACACTTGGGTTATCCTGCTGGCAGGCTACCCTCAGTCGGCCTGAATTCCACAGTCTAGGTCCGGCGTCAGTTGCTGTCGCCTCTTCCCTGACGTCAGTGCACCAGGGGTATAAAAGATGCAGCTGACGCCGTTTGCTTCAGTCTTTCTTGCCGCGTGGTGCCCGAACCATAAGCAGTTCGCAAGTGCCAGTCGGCCGACTCCTGAGATTTTTGTGTTCGAATTTCAGATCTGAAGTCTTCATTAAAAGCTAAGTACCCCATTGGGGAAACTTTTTTCTTGCTCCAGACCAATGTCAGAAAAAGTTAATAATTGTATTTCTTGTGGGAAGCAAATACCTCATAAGGACTTTCATTCTTACGGTATTCCTTGCCTAGGCCCTGACCACGACGTTTCTAGTTGTTGGTTTTGTGCTAGATTTAACCAACGCACAATTAAGCGTCGGTATGATTTTGCATTACACTATTTTGGCAGAAGATTTAATTATATAATGTCATCGGATAGCCTTCCGACTACCGGAATTCGCAAGAAATGCAAAGAAAAAGAAAAGGACAGGCATCCGAGGTCCAAAACCGACGACGAGGCTTCTTCTAAGCCAGTCGCCAGTTCTCAATAAGGTGCCGTTGCAGCCCCTGACGCCCGCTACTTTAGGCCTGCAGGCCGCCACCGACTCCCACGTGGAGTCGACTAGGCCACTGGAAGCTCAAGGTATTGGATCTTCGGAGACTATTCCCTTAGATGGGTCTGGAGCCGCTGAGCGGGCATCGGCTTCTGAGGGTGTTTTCAGACCTACTCAGTTATACATTAAAACTACTTCAGCTTCAAAGGCAAAGACTAAAGCACCTTTAAAGACAAAGAAACAAGTACAACAGCCTCATGGACAAGCCTCCATGCCCAAAAAAACAGATGCTCAAAATGGCCGAAGACTTAATTACTCTGATCAGGGATTCCCATCCCCAACCCGATAAAAGGCCTAGGCAAGAGACAGAATATGAATCTTCAGATCAGGTTTCCATTTCATCTGATTCCTCTTCTGATCAGGAATACTCTCTTCCTCCCTATGAGGATTCTGATGCTGAAGAATCTATCCTTTCAGCCTCTCCTACTGAGGATTACTCTTTTGGGGAAGCCTTGCATACCATGAGGGATCATTTCCACTGGGAGAGCCAAGATTTTTCAGAATCTAAGAAAAGGCTCAGAGACTTCCTTTTACTACCACAACACAGGCCCCTAGCTATTCCACCTGTGTTAGACATTGTTGATGATGCATTTTCAGAGTCCAGTATGACCCCTGACTCCTTACCTCCAGCTCCTCGTAAGCCGGACAGGTACTACAGGGTTCCTAACTCTCATAAATTCCTTTTCAAAAACCCTGCTGCTGACCCAGAAACTATCTCTCAGGGTCCCAAAGGGGTCAAGGCTTCAGCTGCAAAAAAATCCTACCCCCTCCGACAGGGATTCTAGGGCACTGGACAGATGGGGAAAAAAGATTTACACTTCTGCTACCTTGGCTATAAGGGCTTTAAATTGTCAGTTTCATATGCTCAAATATCAGCAATATATTATGTCACTGCTTAAACAGAAAATGTTGATAAATTCTGAATGTGCAGAAAACAAAGAAATGCAGGATTTATTGCATGCAGCTGAACAAGTTGGAAAGTATACTTTGCAATGTGGTTTTGATTCTTTGGAGGCCTCCTGCAGAGCCGCTGTTACGGGTTCTGTCATCAGGAGGCATGCTTGGTTAAAGGAACAAAATCTGCCTGATCATGTCAAAGCAAAATTATTAGATGCCCCATTACAGCATGATACCTTGTTTGGTGTTAAAGCAGAAGAGGTGTTAAAGAAAATGGAGGACAAAGCTAAATCTATGCAAACGGTTAAGGATTTCTTACAGGTACAGCCTCCAAGATTTAGCAGACACTGGCCTACAAAGAATTGGTCCTTTCCAGTGTCAGACAGACCACAAAGGGGCAGATACAGACGCTCAAGAGGCAGATCCCAGCCCCAAGGTTCATACAGGTCTAAACAATGGGGTGCCTCTACCTTCAAAAGTGGAGAAGACAAATCACAGCCATACAGGAAACAGTCCAATGACTTCCCCCTGCCTGCACCAATCACTTATCTTCTGGCAGCACCTTTAGGGGGAAAACTAGCACTTTTTTCTCAATATTGGCACATAATAACCCAGGACAAATGGGTCCTAAAAGTTTCACTTCCATACCCTGCCAAGGACAAACGGTTGTCCAGACCTGCCAAAACATCAATGGGCAGAGGCACAAAAGCCAGTCTCATCCCTCATGGACATGAGGGCCATTCAGCAAGTACCAGAGCAAGAACAGGGACAAGGATTTTATTCAAGACTGTTCTTGGTGCCAAGAAAGGACAAGACCTGGAGACCAATACTGGACCTATCTATTCTAAACACATATCTGGATATACCAAAATTCAAAATGTTGACTCTACAGCAACTTCTGCCCATGCTGGGCAAGAAGGCTTGGCTTGTGACTTTAGACCTAAAAAAGGCATACCTGCATGTCCCAATCAGACAAACATGCAGAAGATACCTCAGACTCAAAGCTGGCTCAATGCACTACCAATTCTCTGCACATCCCTTTGGCTTATCTACTGCACCCAGGGTCTTCACAAATTGCCTGGTACCAGTAGTTGCATTATGCAGACAAAGAGGAATACAAATATATCCTTACTTGGACAACTGCCTCATTCAAGCAGAGAACAAGGACATACAGCATCTGGCATTTGTAAAGAGATTTCTAACAGGCTTGGGGTACACAGTCAACAAAAAGAAATCAAAACTAGTACCCTCTCAAGAGATAATATTCCTGGGTGCAAGCTTATATACAACTGCCCAGATGGCTTATCTCACGCCAGACAAACAAAGGCAACTGACTACCTATTTCAACCTGTTGGCAACAAAGGCCCAGTTATCTGCAAGAAAAATTCAGCAGGCTTTGGGCTTCATGGCATCCTGCATTCTACTAATTCCATATGCGAGACTGCATACGAGGAAACTTCAATGGTACCTAAAAAGTGTTTGGACTCAACATTGCCACAGCCTGGAAACAATAATTACCCTCATTCCCTGCCTGCAACAGGAGTTTCGATGGTGGGCGAAGGCTTGTCACCAGAACAAGGGGCAGCCATTCAATTTGCCCCCAGCCAGGCAGACATTAACAATGGATGCATCAGATTATGCCTGGGGAGCCCACATGGCAGGAAGATGTATTCAAAGCACATGGTCCACAAACCAAATGCATCTACATATCAATCAAAAAGAGATGCTAGCTGTTCAGAATGCCCTGACAGCCTTCAAGGACCTACTTCATCCGGGACAACTACTGATAAAGACAGACAACACCATGGTCATGTGGTATATAAGCAAGCAGGGAGGCACTCATTCTTACCCCCTTTGCAGACTAGCCATGACTTTGTGGGACACAGCATTGACTTACCAAGTACATCTGCAGGCATAATTCCTGCCAGGAAAGATAAATACTTTGGCAGACGAACTAAGCAGAAACCGCATGGATCCCCACGAGTGGAAATTGGATCCACAAGTCTTCAGCATGATAACAAGGAAATGGGGATGCGTGGATATAGATCTATTTGCCTCTCCTCACAACTACCAACTAAAAAGATTCTGCACAAGGACTTATCATAGACAAGCATGGAAAGTGGACACCCTATCTTTCAGCTGGAAAAGTTTAGCAGTATATGCCTTTCCTCCACTGCCTGTCCTCCCCAAGGTACTCCTAAAGGTCAGACAAGAGAAGCCAAAGATGATACTGATTGCCCCAGACTGGCCCCACCAGTACTGGTATCCAATCCTACGGAACTTGTCTCAGTGCCCGGCTTGGACCTTGCCTCAAATACCTCATCTACTATCCCAGCAAAACAATCAGATCCTGCACAGCCAACTAAAGACCTTAAATCTGGCAGCATGGCGAATAATGTAGTCATACAAAATGCGCCTCTCACTAAAGCTGTGAAGGATGTCATTTTGGAGGCCAGAAGGCCTAGTACCAGAAAATCTTACACTGGAAAATGGAAGAGATTCTGTGCTTGGAATCCGGCACAAGGAATTGACACAGCTGTACCAAATATTCCTCAGATTTTGCAATACTTAACTGAGATGCTGGACAAAGGCCTATCCTTTTCATCAATTAAAATTCATGCCTCTGCCATTTCGGTTCATTACAATACAGAGCCAGCAATCTTTTCTCATCCCTTGTTAAGGCAGTACCTCAGAGGAGCCAAAAAGTTCAGGCCTCCAAGGAGATCACCAATACCTGCATGGGACCTCAATTATGTCTTGAAAAACTCACTCTGCCTCCTTTTGAGCCAGCCTCTACAGCCGATATAAAGTTTTTATGTTGGAAAACAGCTCTGCTCCTAGCAATAACCTCGGCAAGACAAGTCTCAGAGCTACAGGCACTCATGGCTGTGGAACCTTTTATCATTATTTATCTAGACAGGGTTTCTCTGAGGACAAACCCGACATTTATGCCTAAGGTAGTGCCCAGTGTGGCCCTTAACCAAACTATTCATCTGCCTACTTTTTATCCAAACCCACAGAATAAGGGGGAGAGAATTCTGCATTCTTTGGACATACACAGACAGCTACGCTTCTACTTGAACAGAACCAAAGCTTTGAGAAAGACAGAACTACTACTAGTGGCATATGCTGCAGGATCACAAGGAAAGGCTATCTCAAAGCAGACTATTTCAAAGTGGATAGGCCACTGCATTTGTTTCTGCTATTCACAACATGGCAAGCCAGTGCCTACGGGCATTGGGCCAAATTCAACCAGAGCAGCAGCCACTTCAGCAGCCTTCCTCAGGGGAGTACCAACCAAAGACATTTTAGAGGCTGCTACCTGGAGTTCAGTGCACACCTTTACAAAGCACTATCATTTACCACTGTACTCTAAATCCAGGACAGGCTTTGCCACTGCAGTTCTGCAGGGCCTCATAGCCACTCCTAATGCTATTTAGCTCCAGCCTCCCAACCATAGCTTTGGGATTCAACCCAAGTGTAATGACTCCAACAGTGAAACACGAAGAACATAGTACAGTTGTGTACACTTGCCATAAATGTAGATGTTCAAGTGTATTCACTGTTGCAGTCCAGGTTACCCACCCACCCACCATCCCCCATATCTTTGCTGGAACTTATCAGCACTTCTCTAATCTATACAACCTATGTGGTGTATTTGCTTGTCGATGAAGGTATAATATATTTTGGTGAATGCATGTTTTATTGACATATTTTTAGCCTACCATTTTGGGGGCACCTGACATCTGGGGCAAGAAAAACTGAAGAATATGGCGTCTGGTGCATCTTTTATACCCCTGGTGCACTGACGTCAGGGAGGAGGTGACAGCAACTGACACCGGACCTAGACTTTGGAATTCAGGCCGACTGAGAGTAGCCTGCCAGCAGGATAACCCAAGTGTAATGACTGCAACAGTGAATATACTCGAACATCTACATTTATGGTAGTGTACACAACTGTACTTTCTGTGGGGTCTCTTGACCTCTACAGCTTCCTCTTCAGTGGCTGCAGTCTCTTGACCTCTAGAGATGTTCATCGTGCATACAGCTGCAGTTATAACAGATGGGTTATCCTGCTGTCAGGCGGGTCCTCGGTCGGCCGAATTCCAAAGTCTAGGTCCGGCGTCGGTTGTCGTCGCCTCTTCCCTGACATCAGTGTGGCAGGGGTATAAAAGAACCAGCCGACGCCATTTTCTTCAGTCTTTCTTGCCGCACGGTGCCCGAAGCAGAAGCAGTTCGCAAGTGCCGGTCGGCCAGCTCCTCAGATTACGAATATTTTTCATCCGAAGTCTTCTTGAAAGCTAAGTACCCCGTTGGGGAAACTTTTCTTGCCTCAGACCGATGTCAGACAAAGTTAATAATTGCATTTCATGTGGGAAGCAAATACCGCATAAGGATTTCCATTCCTTCTGCATTCCTTGCTTAGGCCCAGACCACGACGTCTCGGCCTGTCGTTTTTGTGCTAGATTCAACAAGCGCACTATTAAGCGTCGGGCGGAGTTCGCCCAACACTATTTTGGTAAAAAATTTAATTACATTATGTCGTCGGATGCTCCGACTCCAGTTTTGAGTAAAAGACGCAAAGATAAGGACTGACATACGAGGTCCGCGACTTCTACCGACACCACGCTAAAGCCGGCTACAGGTGCTCCAGTTCTCAGCGAGGTGCCTACGCAGCCCCTGCGTACCGATGACACTTCTTTAGCGGTGTCTTCTGTGTCCGAGGTCGCAGGCTCCTCGGCCCACACCCCGACTACAGATACCGACGCCATTCTTGGCGGGGAAACTCAGAGTTTAGACAGGCCTGCCACCTCTCAAGGTGTCTTCAGGCCTTCTTCTTCTTTTTCCATTAAGGCTTTCACAAAATCTAAAACAGCCATGAAAACTAAAAGGCAAGCTCCACAGAGCCCCTCTCAAGGCCCCATGCCTAAAAAACAGATGCTCAAAATGGCTGAGGATTTGATTACTCTTATCAGGGGTTCTCAACCCCCCTCGGACTAAAGGCCCAGATTGGAGGAAGACTACCCTTCCTCGGACCAGGCCTCCATTACCTCAGAACATTCTGAAGACCAGGAATATTCATACTCCCCTTTTGAAGATTCTGATGCGGAGGAGTCCATTCCCTCTGTCTCCCCCCCTGAGGACTATTCTTTTGGGGAAACCTTGCATACCTTGAGGGAACACTTCCACTGGGAAGGCCAAGATTACTCAGATTCCAAGAAAAGGTTCAGGGATTTTCTCTTGCTCCCTCAGCACAGGCCTCTGGCTATCCCTCCTGTCTTAGACATACTAGATGATGTGTATTCAGAGGCCAGCCTTAACCCAGATTCTTTACCACCAGCTCCAGTTAAGCCTGGCAGGTATTACCGAGTTCCTGATTCACACCAATTCCTTTACAAAAGCCATGCTGCTGACCCAGAAACTATTTCACAGGGTCCCAAGGGAATTAAGGCCTCTACTGCCAAAAATCCATTACCTTCAGAGAGAGATTCCAGAGCTTTAGAAAGGTGGGGGAAAAAGGTATACACCTAACCATGAGGGCATTAAACTGTCAGTTCCATATGTTAAAGTATCAACAGTTTTTGTTATCTCAGTTGAAAAGCAAAATGTCACAACCTGAACAACCAGACTTGAAGGAGTTGCAGGATTTGTTGCATAGTGCAGAGCAAGTGGGTAAACATACCTTGCAATGTGGTTTTGATGCTTTAGAGGCCTCATGTAGAGCTGCTGTTACAGGGTCTGTCATATGTAGACATGCTTGGCTCAAAGAGCAAACCTTACCAGATCATGTCAATGCTAAATTACTAGATGCACTTCTGCAAAAAGATGTATTGTTTGGTGTTAAAGCTGAGGAGGTATTAAAGAAAATGGAGGAAAAGGCAAGATCAATGCAAACAGTGAAAGATTTCCTACAGGTACAACCTCCACGTTTCAGTAGAAACTGGCCTTCAAAAAATTGGTCCTTTCCAGCCACGGACAGACCTCAAAGAGGTAGATACAGGCGCCCGAGGGGTAGAGGGCAATCTCAAGGATTATTTAGAGCCAGACAATGGCAAGCACCTACACCAAGAGGTGGAGAGGATAGAGCACAGCCATTCAGAAAGCAGACACAATGACTTTCCCCTTTGCATGCCAAGCAAAGCTCTAATGGCAGCACCTTTAGGCGGAAAACTGGCATTATTTTCGAAAAATTGGCATATTGTCACAAAAGACAAATGGATCCTGGACATTATAGACAGAGGCTACAGATTCTACTTTCACACCCTTCCAAAAATGCGAGGCATGCCAAACCTGCCACAAAATCAAAGGGCAGAGGCACAAAAACAAATTTCAGCTCTCATGGACATGAAAGCTATTCAAGAGGTACCTGCACAAGAACAGGGCAAGGTTTTTATTACAGACTATTCCTGGTACCAAGGAAGGACAAAGATTGGAGACCTATTTTGGACCTATCCATCCTAAACACATATTTACTCGTACCAAAATTCAAGATGCTCACATTACAGCAGCTTCTTCCCATGCTTGGCAAGGAGTCTTGGCTGGTAACATTGGACCTCAAGGAGGCATACCTGCATGTCCCTATCAGACAAGATTGCAGAAGATACCTCAGATTTCTTGCAGGTTCAACCCATTATCAATTCTCTGCATTGCCCTTTGGCTTATCTACTGTGCCCAGAGTGTTCACGAAATGCCTGGCATCAGTAATTGCCTTTTGCAGACTTCAAGGGATACAAATATACCCATATTTGGATGACTGCCTGATCCAAGCGGACAGCAAGCACATACTTCTGAAACACCTGGCATTTGTAATAAAGTTGTTGAACTTTCTGGGATACACAGTCAACAAAAAGAAATCAAAACTAATACCCTCGCAAGCAATAATTTTCCTGGGTGCCAGCTTGAATACAAACACCCAGATGGCCTACCTTACGCCAGAGAAACAAGGGCAACTATCTCAATACTTCAGAAAAATGGCAACCTTCACCAGGCTGACTGCAAGGAAAATCCTGCAGGCTCTGGGATTCATGGCATCTTGCATCCTGCTAATCCCATATGCAAAGCTGCATATGAGGAAACTTCAATGGTACCTAAAAAACTTATGGTCTCATCACAGCCACAGTTTGGAAACAATTGTACCACTCATTCCATGTCTCCAAAAGGAATTTCTGTGGTGGGCTCAAGCATGCCAAAGAAACATAGGTCTCCCATTCTGTATGCCTCAAGCAAATCAAATCATCACAACAGATGCCTCTGACTACACCTGGGAGGCGCACATGACAGATCAGTGCATTCAGGGCAAATGGTCCCAAAAAGAAAAACACCTACACATCATTCAAAAGGAAATGCTAGCAGTAAAAAATGCTATTATGGCCTTCAAAGACCTACTGCATCCAGGCCAGCTATTGATAAGAACAGACAACACCACAGTGATGTGGTACATAAACAAACAGGGAGGAACCCATTCATATCCCCTGTGCAGGCTAGCCATGTCTCTTTGGAACACGGCTCTGGAATTAAAAATTCATATTCAAGCACAATTCCTGCCAGGCAAGGAAAACACGCTGGCAGACAACCTAAGCAGAAATATGACAGATCCACACAAATGGAAGTTGCATCCTCAAGTTTTTGCAAAGATAATTCAAGCATGGGGAAGGCCAGACATAGATCTCTTTGCTACCCACAGAAATTACCAATTGAAAAAATTCTGCTCAAGGACCTATCATCCACAGGCCTGGAAAGTGGACGCACTGTCTTTCAGTTGGACAACATTGACAGTTTATGCCTTTCCACCTCTTCCTCTGCTGCCCAAAGTTCTATTAAAAGCCAGAGCAGACAGACCAAAGATGATTCTCATTGCTCCAGACTGGCCAAGACAACACTGGTACCCACTCCTGAGGAGCCTGATGCATTGCCCACCATGGAGCCTGCCTCTAATGCCTCTTCTGTTGACCCAGCACAACTTCAAAATTCTTCACAGTCAGCTTTAAACGCTCAATCTAGCCGCATGGAGGATTCCTTGATTTCCCAAAAGACCCTCCTCTCCAAGGAGGTGCAGGATGTCATTTTGGAGGCCAGAAGGCCTTTTACTAGAAAAGCCTACTCCGCCAAATGGAAACTGTTTTGTGCCTGAAATCAGAAAAAGGGACAGAATCCTGGGATACTGAATTTACCTCAAATATTACAGTACCTAGCTGAGATGCTAAACAGTGGACTTTCATTCTCCTCCATCAAAATCCATGCTTCAGCCATTTCAGCACAATACAACACTGATCCTCCTTTATTCTCTCATCCGCTCTTAAGACAGTTCCTCAGAGGGACTAAGAATATAAAACCCCCAAGGAAGCAACCAGTACCTCAATTTCATTTTAGAAAAACTGACCCTGCCTCCATTTGAGCCAGCTGCTTCAACAGAACTGCAATATTTGTCATGGAAAACAGCTTTCCTTCTGGCTATCACCTCAGCACGCAGGGTTTCGGAACTACAAGCCCTCATGGCTGTGCAACCTTTCATCATTTTCCATCAGGACAGAGTTTCCTTACGAACCAACCCTTCCTTTATGCCAAAGGTAGTATCCAGTGTAGCCTTGAATCAGGCTATCCACTTACCTACTTTTTATCCTAATCCACAAAACAAAGGGGAGAGACTACTACATTCCTTGGACATTCACAGACAGCTTCGTTATTATTTGGACAGGACAAAGCCATTCAGAAAATCAGAGCAACTCTTTGTGTCCTATGCTACAGGTGCTCAAGGAAAGGCTATTTCCAAACAGACAATCTCAAAATGGATAGCCCACTGCATATGCTTTTGTTATTCATTTCATGGTAAGACTGTTCCTACAAGCATCAGATCTCACTCCACAAGGGCCACAGCTACCTCTGCAGCTTTCCTCAGGGGGGTTCCTACCAAGGATATTTTGGAAGCAGCCACTTGGAGTTCTGTGCATACTTTCTCCAAGCACTATCACCTACCACTATACTCTAAATCTAGAGCGGGCTTTGCCACAGCAGTCTTGCAGGGCATCCTCGCTCCTCCGAGTTCCACTGAGTGCCTACCACCCCTTTTTAGCTTTGGGATTCTACCCATCTGTTATGACTGCAGCTGTATGCACGATGAACATAGTACAGTTTTGTACCTACCATAAATGTAGATGTTCGAGTGCTAATACAGCTGCAGTCCAGGTTTCCCTCCCTCCTTCCCCTCTTGGGACTGGCCTAATGACAAACACCTCCTCATACAACCTGATTGGGGTATTCTTTTATGGTGTATTTGCTTGCAACTTCTGTTTTTTGATTATGTTACATTGCATTATTACATAATTTTATGTTTTGCCTTCCTTCTGGGGGCACCTGACATCTGGGGCAAGAAAAACTGAAGAAAATGGCGTCGGCTGGTTGCTTTATACCCCTGCCGCACTGACATCAGGGAAGAGGCGACGACAACCGACGCCGGACCTAGACTTTGGAATTCGGCCGACCGAGGACCCGCCTGACGGCAGGATAACCCATCTGTTATGACTGCAGCTGTATTAGCACTCGAACATCTACATTTATGGTAGGTACAAAACTGTAATTTTCCTCTTCAGTGGCTGGGACTCAAACCCCCTTAAAAAAGTCAGAGAAAGCCAAATTTGATACACTATCTAAAGAGCAGGAGTCCAAAAAAAGGTCTCCAAATCGATCCTTACTGTCAACTTCAGCTCCTTGAACGGGGCCTCCAACTAAGATTCATAAAATGTCAGATCCATCAATCTTTGGTCTGATAGCTCAAAAATCTAGGTCTCCTTGGATCTGTACTCCATCATTTCTGTCAGATCCAGTTCCATCTACACTTCCTTCTCCCTTCCTAGAGGGTTAACTTCAAAGGCATTCTAGGCCTTCTTCTACTACATCCTCTTTTCAGTCCTCCAGAAGTCTTTCATTAGCAGACATGGACAGAATGATGAGGAAGTTCCTTACAACACAGATACAGATGGTGTTCTTCTGACTCCAACCACTACCAGCCCTGGGAGCCAACATCTGCCCACTTCCCCTATGGTATCTCCTTCTCTGATCCAACTTTTCTGTTTCAGACCCATCAGATCCGAGATTCCTGGGGGTGTCTACTTCAGATTCAAAGACTGTTTGCTCTTCAACTCTGATGGTTACCCTCAGCCAACTGATGCAGAGTGTCTCAGAGCCGGATGACTCTCGGAGCTGAAGCATTGGCACTGTATCTGGGAGTTTGTAGTCAACTCTGAAGCTTTTGGAGCCATCTCTTCTCCCTCAGAGCTTCAGTGCTAGATAGCTCAAGTCTGACTCCCTCCTTGGGTGGGAGTGCTGGTGGGTTGCAGAAGCAGATGATCCGAGAGGTTCCTGCCTTGGAGATATTGACTTACATTTCTCCTAGGAGTTCTGCCTTTGAGGTTGTGGAGAGGCTTTTCTCCATTGCTAGAGGAGAAGAGATATCCCTGCCTCCTCAGATCACACAACCCTACCTCACATTCTTCTTTGCTCTGAGCCTCAATCATCTCTTCCACTGGGACAGTCAACCCAAACAAGCCTTCAGCCAGTCCATCAGGACATTATTTCTTCTTACACTTCTCCAGAACATCCCGCTGAGGAAGTCCCTAGGAAGAAGATGTGTAAGAGGAGGCACTTAGATTCCCCTCTGGAAATTTCTTACAGGGAACACTGATTTTGTTGAGGGGGAGATGTCCGCCTGGTAACCACCTGATGTCTCCTTTGTAGACATCCTAGAGCTCCTGAAACAAAAAGGTGTTTTTTTTCTTCCGTTACCCCCTCCCAGGAAGAATTGGTGTTCCTGGAGGTGTTTGGGTCTGGCCCATCTACTTCAGTGACCCCCCCCCCCCAGCCAATAAGTTCATTGACCTAATCTCTCAGCGGGCATGGAAGAAGGCAGACAATGTTGAGCCAATCCAAAAAGACGGGATAAAACTTTTGTCCCCCACAAGACCATGCACACTGGAGCAAGGGAGTACCAGTTGATGCCATACTTGTGGCTACAGCTAAAAAGGAGGAACTGGCAGAACACAGTTCCTCTGTCCACCTTCCTAAAAGAGAGTCTAGGGCATTGGACAGGTTTCAAAAGTGTGTGTATGTTTCAGCAACGTTTGCCCTTAGGTCACTGAATTATTTGGCAATTTTATGAGACTGCAAAGACAGCTGATCAAGGAGCTTACCAAATCTCTTTATGAGTCCAGATCTTCCGTGGATGAAAACAGATTCTCTCTGAAACTGGTTACCCTCCAGTCTATCTCAAATGCATCCATGGGGTTGATCTCTCATGATGTAGAGGGCACCTCATGGGTGGCGAGTTCAGGCATAGGCATAGCCATCAAGAGCCTGGATGCACTTATGTGATTTTTGTGGAAGCATTTAAGTCTTCATTCATCAATGCACCTTTTGACGGATCTTTTTTGTTTGGCTCAAAAGTTAAGGACACACTCTCCAGGTGTGGACAAGAGGGAAAGACCCTGTCTCCTATAGGAGTATGCTTTTCTACCCCTCAAAGGCCCATTAGGAATCAAAAAGTTGGTAAAAAACGTGGTTTAAGAAATCCCTGGGTCCTTTCCAGGATTCACTCGGAGATAGTCTCCCGGGGGCAGAGAGGGGAACGCGATTGGAAGATGCTGTCCTTGTAGCAGAGGTGGTCTGCAGAAACAGGACTTTAGAAATTCTTTCTCAGATAGGCCCTGTCAGTGCTGCTGAACGGTGGCCCAACTGTCCCTCTTTGGAGGCAGTTGGGGGTCATTTATCCCTGCACCAGAGAAACTGACCAACTGTCACAAAAGATTCATAAGTGCAGAGGATTATATCCACAGGTTATACCATACCATTTTCCCTAGCCTCTCCCACAGTTTTGAAGAAAATCCCCAATGTTCCACCCAATAAGAGGAAAGCAGCTTCTCTAGAAAAAAAAAGCTGCTAGACAAGAGAGTTATCCAAGAGGTCCCCCAGACCAGACAGGGTCCGGAATTTATTCAAGATTTTTCTTAGTGCCAAAAAAGACTGGATCTCAGCAAATTAAACCAGTTTGTTCAGTATACGAAGTTTTGGAAGCTCACAGTTCAGTCCATATTGCCTCTGCTGAAAAAAGACAGTTGGATGTGCTCGAAAGATTTTCAGGATGCGTACTGTCACATCAAAATGAACAGGTGCTGCAGGAGATACCTATGCTTCCAGCTGGGAGCCAGTCATTACCAGTTCAAAGCACTGCCCTTTGGCCTCACCACAGTTCCCAGGGTGTTCAAGTGTATGGCAGTGGTCGCAGTTCACTTGAGACTGCTAGGATACCTTGTGTTTCCATATCTCAACAACTGGCTCCTCTCTGCTCCCACCGAGTCTCAAGGCAGGGACTGCTTGCTCCAACTATGTCTTCAGTTGGACATCACAGTGAACTATGCCAAATCTCATCTGACCATCACTTAAGTTCTGGAGTTTATTAGTGCTCATCTGGATATGGTGACACAAACTGCAAGCTTCCCACAGACAAAAATAAACACCGTACAGAGTCAAGCATCCCACAACCTCTCTCTTCCCTCCTCGACAGCAAGGTTGGTACTGCAACTCCTTGGATCTATGGCAGTTTGCATAACTCTAATACCTCTAGCAAGGTATTATATGAGGGTACTGCAGTGGACGCTTGCAGTGCAGTGGTTAAAAAGACACCACCCCTGTCTACACTGATATGGATTTCCAAGAGTTTCAGAGAACACACAGCTTGATGGATCAATGAAAAAGAAGTTTCTCAGGGCCACATTTTTATTCTTCCACTACCCATAGCCACAGTCAATTTGAATTCCTCCCAACTGGGGTAGGGGAAGAGTATTTCTTGGCAAGGACAGTCCAAGGCACTTGGTCTTATTTGGAGGTCAATCTTCAAATCAATGTCCTGGAAACAACAGCAGTCCTATTAGCATTGCAGGCACTTCAAGATGCTCTCCTTCCATGGATGATTGCCATCCAGTTAGGCAATATGTCAGTAGTTATGTACATCAACAAGTAGGGGGAACCAGATCCTATCCCCTATGATGAAAGACTCTAAGAGTTTGGCAGTGGGACATCTCTTCTGGCCACTTTCTTTTGGAAATGTATATCCTGGGAAAGTCCACCATGCTAGCCAACAAATTAAGCAGGTCCATCTTACTTCCTCACAAGTGGTCTCACAACCCTGTTTTGGCAGAAACAAATCTTCGTCAATGGGGTCAGCCGTGCTGCAACTCTTTGCTTTCCCTCTCATCCCCAAGGGTAGCAGGGTACTTCACTCTGATCCCACCAGTGTGGGAGTCACCAAGAGACTCTCTAATTCAAGATTGGCTCTCTGGACTCCTATACACATTTCCTCCTACACTTCTACGTCCCACATTTCTTCAAAAAGTGTCTCACCATTAGAGCAAAGTAAACATCATCTCCCCGTTCTGGCCTCTACAAGTATGGTTTCCCTTCTGTTAGCCTCATCTAGTGCACTCCCTTGAGTGTTGGGTCCAACTCAGGATCTCCTATCTCATTTATCAGGGATAACACATACAGACATTTAGACCCTCAAATTGACCGCAGGGCTTTTCCACTTCCAGTGATGGCTAGACAGTCCAGGTTTTCCTCCCTGGTAGAACACATCCTCATATCGTCTCAGAAGGATTCCACTAGAAGTGCATAAGAGCAAATGGAAAAGATTCTCTCTTTGGGCTATCCAGAGGCAATTACTTCCCTTTTCAGCACATATTCCAACTCTCTTAGACTTCCTTGCTTCTGTACTCAACAGTGGAGCTAGTTATTCTACTATAAAGACTTGCATGTAAGAGGTAATCATTCATCCCTAGCATCATCTAAACTATGCAGAGCCTTTCTCAAAGGTACTTTTTACTCTGACCCCCTAGTAAGGATCCTACCCCTCCATGGATTTAACAATACTTCAAGTCCTTACTCGCTTCCCTTTTGAACCAGCTGCCAAGGTGGACTAAAGTTTTTGTCTTGAAAAAATATTTTTCTGGTTGTGATCACATCAGCCAGACAGGTATCAGAACTTCAGGCTGTCTCTTCTAAACCACCATATGTGATCTTTCACAAGAACAGAATGTCTCTCCATACTAATCCTTCCTTATGCCTAACTTATCAGTCCATCAACCTCCTGTTTTCTTTCCAAAATTGTCTAACAGAAGAATATATGCTGCACCTTTTGGATAGTCATAGATGACTTAGATTCTGTTTCCATAAGAAAAACAATTGAGAAAATTAGGCCAGCTATTTGATTTCTTTTTGAAAGCCAAGTTGGGTAAATCAGTTTCAATTGTGACTTTAGCCATATGGCTCACAGATTGCATTTCTTTTGTCAATAAGAAGAAGGAATTTCCACTCCCTAAACCTCATTCCATCAGATCTGTGGCCACATCCTCCACTTTCTGGTCCAGCGTTTCCACAGATGACATTTGAGCAACTGACACTTTTTCTAATACTCAACAAACTGGACATCTTGTCTGGAAATAGGGCAGCGTTTGGCTCCACTGTACTGTGGAATAATTTGTTCCTGCCCCATTGCTTGAGGAAAGGATGAAAAAGAGAACATCCGATACAAAAGTTATGTACTTACTATAATGATGTATCTGTATTGTCTGTTTTCGTCCTTTCCTCCCACCTTCCAACCCTCTTCCTATTTGAAGGTTTTACTTTCTGGTCTCCTAGTTCGACCTGAGGTGTGCCATGTTGCCTGCCTTTTGATGAGTTCCAGTCTTTTATTCTTTCTTTCTTTCCTTGCAGTCTAACTGGTATTTTATTGATAATTATATTGTATTAGTCACTTAATTCTAGCTCAAGAAGAGGATTTAGGGTAAGGGGAGGTGCTTGAGCTATAAGCCAAAGTCTCTGAAGTGGACAAATTTGGATCTGAGGTCAGATCCAAAATCCATCACTTGAGGAATGATGAACACAGGCAGCACAGGTAAATCATTATATTGAGTATGTAACTTTTGTATTTCCTTCTTAACTATATCGGTCTCCGTCAATAGAACCAATTTTATTATTTTCTGCTTGAGAAGCTGACCCTCCTTCCCTTTGAATCTAGAATACTGCCTAGCTTAAAATGTCTTGAAAAAAAAACTTTTTAATGAACATAACTTCCACGAAGAGGGTTTTAGAGATTCAGACGCTTTGCATCATTCTTGAATTGTTTTACTAGGGAAGGGTAGCTTTTCATGTTAACCACTCTGTTGTACTCAAGATTTTTATGGAAGCTAATTTGAACTAGTTCA
Organism: Protopterus annectens; assembly: GCF_019279795.1. NCBI lineage: Eukaryota > Metazoa > Chordata > Ceratodontiformes > Protopteridae > Protopterus > Protopterus annectens. Next base: position 850,050,746 of record NC_056725.1, read on the forward strand.
TCAGCTTGGCAGTGTTCCTCCTCACCTTTTCTAATTAGGGTGACTTGCTCTTCTTTGAGTGGATGTTGAACAGTTCAAGCACTATGTGGACAGAACCAAGCCTTTCACAAAGGATGATCAATGTTTTTTTGTCCTTTGCCAAGTCCTAGTTGGGTAAGAGCGTTATCAGGGAGCATGGTATAACATCAGGCTATGTTTGATTGTAATATAAATAGTCAACTATGAATGAGTGGGTATGTCTCTGTATAAATATTTTGTTTGAAATGAGTGAGATTGAATATGTGTTTAATATAGCAGCATTCTTTACGTAGATGTTGGTGTGATCTTTGAATATGTTTATATAAGTTTGGAGGATATGAGGATGACGCATCCCACACTTTGGGGGTGTTGGAGAGCCAAAGCCTGCTCACATAGAAGATGCTTTGTTTCTTTAAGGTTTTTATGCTAGAAGAGCTTAGTTTAGGTGGGTTGCTTGTAGGGTTCTTAGCTTTTCTTTTTTGTAGTTCAATGTTTTGATTATTTTATGGGTGAGTGTTGTGTGCATTTTTCCCATTTTTTTTAACTTTGGTTCACAGCAACACATTTCATGTGTATTACCATGAATTTGGTTGCCAAGAATACCTGTCCAGGAGATTAGCTTACTACATTATTTTTTGTTATGACAAGCATGGGAGAACTCTGTCTATGACCTCTGGGTCCTACTTTACTACAGTAGTAGGTACTTCCATGGCCTTTTGCTCGAATGCCATATGGATAATATTTGCAGGACAACAGTTGATTTTTCTTTCAGCACATTGTAGGGCATTATAAGCTAGATAATATCTCTAGGTGGTCGAGGTATTCTTTTCAAGCTATTGTTATCAGGCTATAATCCCATAAGAGTGGCTTCCTAGGATAATTATCTTGGAATCTTGCCCAGTGGGTTATCAAAGATGGTTCTCTTCTTATTAGGTATATAATATATGTGTGTGTATATATATATATATAAGATAATTGTACATGCCATAATGACAGATCTGTAAGAAGTTCCATCTTGAGAACACACTTTCCCACATTTCCCCACCTTTCTTTCCTTTTTCTTTCACTCACGTTTGACCTTTGCTTGCTTTGGGCAAAACACTGGAGAGAGAGGTGATGCCATTTTGCTTTATGGGAAAGAAAGGATAAGAAGGCATTCTAGGAAAGTTCAGCCTGCTATCCATCCTGATACCTGCAGCTTAGGTGCTGTGGGTAATTGAAGATGACATTCTTGCAGGACTATCATTATGGCACATCTCTACAGCTAAGATTGACAGGACTTAGCCTAGTGTATAACACTTACACAGGCTGTCTCCCTTTGATTCATGCTCAGTGCCGAAGGACCCTTCCTAGATCTCTTTAACCATGCTTAAAAACATCTGCCGTGGTGGCAGTGCAAGGCCAACCATTCTTTCGCAGACCCTTTCTAGCAACAGTTTCTCAAGAGGCAATGAGCACAAAACATTTTCTGCTCTAAGGTAGGTGGGCATTATTTAGAGCAAATAGTCTAAAGCATTTGGTTGACCAAAGAAACCAATCTTCACATTGATATTCTAGAGGTGAGGGACATTCTTCTTTGACTGCAAGTTTTTCAAAACTTCCTTTCATCCAGTATGATAAACTTACACTCTGACAGCAAAGCAGAAATGGTATGGTATATTAACAAGCAAAGGAAGCCATTCCTACCTTATATTGGTAGTCCATGAAAATGTGGGAATGGGCCTCTGCTGTAAATCATCTTCTCATCCCTCACATCTCAGATCATACCGGTTCTCTTGCTGACCTACTCAGTTGCTGTTGAGTGATACCCTGCAAGTGATCTCTTGACTAGTCAATGGCATACATGCTGTTTTATCACTAGGGAAGCAAGAAGGCATGTTTTTCTGCCTCATTGCCAAGAGGCTGGATCCTTTTACAATGACTTTTCCTGGGGTATCTGATAAGAAATTTTGATGTCTGCTTAGTTATTTTTTTATCAAGGTGTATCTCACAGCCAGAGCAAATTTTCATCAAGACATAGACTATTTCCTTAGTTTCTGCTAAAGTCTGCAAAATTTTCCAAGGGGGCATCTTCTTGCCTTGTCCACCTTTCAAGTTAGGTTATATCTTGGGACTTGTTACCTTGTTTTAGAGAAACTTTTAATTTCAGCCAATATCTTGTGCAAAACTCAAATATCTCACTTGGAAGACATGTTTAACTTTGCCTTTAGGATCTCAGAACTTTAAGCTTTGGGTGCCAGTACTTCATGTCTGATTTTCCATAAGGAAAGAGTGCCCATAAAAACATATATTTCATTTATATGAAAGTGGCCAAAGAAGCTAACATTACTTAGTCAGTTGAACTTCATGTGTACTTCCTAAATTACTCTAATTGTGGGGTGTGCTTGTTGCATTTTATGGATATGCACAGAGAGTTCAGATTTTATTTGGACAGAAGACAAGCTATAAGGAAGGATAGTGCAAGTTCTAAAGTCCCTAGCATTGATTAGTAGCCCCTTCATATTTTCCATTGCATGTTTCATTATATTGGTAGCTATATCTGGTTGGCATTGGAAAAAAAAACAATATTCAAAAGCCTATAGGGCTTGTTCAGGTGCAGGTCATCCCTGGTGAAGCAGAATGGTCTGCTGATCATGTCCTCCCAGGCTAACAAATATTGGACTTCCCTTCAAATGACATCAAAATCTGCACCAGTCAGTGAAGTCAATTATTTTTTGCTCATATTGTGGTATTATCTTTGGAAAAGGTACAATGCTAAGCTCATAATTGCCTTCGACGCATTGTCTGAGAGCTCCATCATGTCTCTCATTATATAGTTCAAGGAGGTATATATCAATACACTGACACACATATGTACTATGACAGAACCATGCCGGTGCTTGTTGTTTAAGGACTTGAGTGCAAGTGTGATCTGAAGGATCCTCACACAAGACAGACAGATAGACACAACTGTCACTCTCCTTGTTCAGCCTGGCAAGAGATATGTCTGTATTTTACAGTGGAGTTACCTAAAACTAATATATTTGGTTAAGTGGATGGCTGCAGTATGGGTTTAGCATCCGTGTCTCAAGGGGTGGATTAACAGGCAGACAGTATTGCTGAGGATGGTTTGTGCCCATGTTACTTTTTAGAGGTATTTGAGGTTTAGGAAAGTTAATCTTTAGAGCCTCAGCATATGAAGGTTTATGTGTTGTATAATGCTTCTGGAGAGGTATGGAGTGTGGTGTGCTGGTGACAGTCCTGATAAGTGAGTTGTCTTTGTGTAATATTTTGGCCTTTGGTGCCATTATGTATATGTACATCTGTCAGACATGTTATGCCATTTGAGTAATAGATTGTCAGAAACCATGAGACAATACAAAATGCTCATTTCAATCAGGCTGACTATAGAGGTTTTGGGAAGTACTGGTTTAGACAGGAGTGATTTAGGGGGTTAGGGGTACTATAATTGCTTTGAGTTGAGTTGGGTTGGTGTTTGGATGCAGGAGTAAATTTAGGTAGACTTACTAATGAGCATCGAAGAGGATGCCTCATTTCTTAGATGTGGATGTACAGATATCCCAGGCATGCTTTACTGCAGCTCAGGGTGTGATTTATTTCACTTAGGGCAGGTTACTGAATCCTCAAGTTTAAAAATTGCTAATATATTCACCATATTAAATGGTTGATTATATTCAGTATAGACCCTATACATATATGTATTTTAATGAATATTAGGACTTGCAATGCTAAGTCCTGAAATGTTGAAAATAAAAGACTGGAAAAGACATGAATGAATATCAAACATTGCTCTTCTCTTTTAAACTTGTTTCCACTGTGGAGAGAAAGTCTTCCATGCCCCAAATGTATATATACCAACTCCGTGGTCACTGTATCTTGGAGAAAAGGGAACAGTCTGAGAAATGTCAATCTCAGACTTGTGTAAGTCCCGATTTATGATCATTCATTCTCCACATTCTTGGACTCAGCATTGAAGTTCCATAATTTTAAACTTTTAACCTTTCACTGATCTGGTGGTAGCTGCCTCTGTAATACGTTACAGACAGAACTGGATTAGACATTCTTTATAGACCACAAAACAGTGTCATCTCTTAGTAACCTAATAGAATTTAAACATTTCTGAAATCATTCTGAGTAGTTCAGGGTTTTTCAGCCCTTTGATTTTTCTAGTAAGAAATCACTGCACCTTTCAATGTGTTTCACATGGCTTGTTTGAAGGCTACCACATAACAGTATAATCAGTAATGTTAGATAGATGGTAGAATGATCACTCTGAAGTGATTAGACATGCCCACTAGAATTACACTGGCTAAAGAATATGCTTTTTAGACTTTGATAGATATATACTGGTCAAAGTTTCATTGATATCTACCATTCTCCCTAGATTTTTAGGATGACATATTTTTGAGTTCGCAATTTATTTTACGATCATAACTAATATTCTTTTATTCCAAGACTAATGGTGCTTCATTTATTGCCATTAAATATGTGATTCACTGTAAAAAATGTCTATTTTTGTAGGACATATTGGAGAATGTTGAAATATTCTACTCAAGTGTACTCAGTTTGCAGTCATTAGTATATCTGGTTATCCATAGATAATTTCCTCTCTGTTATAACTGAAAAGAACAGTCCAAAAAGACTGGCCACAGTACAAAGTTATATAATTAATACCAAGCTGCTAATGATCCTTTAGACCTTTAGTATGGCCATCTCTTTTATATTCTATTTCTATTTATTATCCCCTAGTATAATCATTTACGTAGGTAAAGCAAATCACCAGTGACTATATGTGAACATAAGAATGATGTGACTAAGAACAATACCAGTAATGCATTAGTGAGACATACTATGCCTAGTCTAATGATTCAACTCATCATTTTAAGTTTTGGTTCTGCAAGTTATAAAACTGAATAACAGGGAAGGCAACATCATTAATTATACAGAATTTCTGGATTACAGCTGGGTAACAGAGGTAAATGCTATGGGTACTCCTGGATTAATTGATGTAGTTTCACTAAAGTTCAATGTATTTGCTGAAACTGGTTATTTGTACTGAATTTTATTTTTAAATACTGATCTGTTGTTAAAGTATAAATAGTTAATAATATGTAAATATCATATGCCATGTGACTGTGTGCTACATTTTTAAAATGTAGTGTTACTGGAGTGTTTCTTATTAATCTGAATAAGCTGATGTGAAAGTGCATTTGTTTTGTGTTCATTTTACCTTAATAAATTGCAGTAAATTTAACATGGTGCCAGGTTAAGTTTTATTGAATTACTACTTAAATGTATCCAAAGAATCACATTCTCTAGCTAACAATGGACGGTCATTCCACAACCATGGAACACAATGAGTAATATCTCTCTTTTTACAGTTCGATTTTTATTTTGTTTTAAAAATAGGTTCCCTATATCTTATTCCAGGATATTCTTTTAAATTAAAATCTAAATCAGCTCTCACTTCCTCATTTGCTGTAGCTTTGAAAGCCAAACACATTTTGCCTTTCATTATAATGTAAGCTATGCTACAAAGATTCATTTGTTTAAGCCCATCTTCCTGTAATAAGTTCATTAACTTATTTTACTACTTTAGCAAAATGTCTCTGACCTTACTCAATTGATGCAATGACAGTGAGTGCTAAGTCACAAAAGACTGAATTATTTTTAATGATGAGTTTTATAGCCACAAAAATCACTTTTAGGATCTTTGGTTCTTTGATATCAACTGTTCTTAATGTTAATCCCATCTTTCTTACAGCTTTTGCTTTAATATCTCGTACATGAAATTTAATGTTAAGATCATTACAAAAAACTGTACCAAGATCCCTGATCTGTTAACAATTTGAAGTTCTTCTCCCATCATTATCCTTAATTCCTGATAATCTGCAAATTGTATTACTTTACATTTGTTATGAGTGAATTTAGAACTATTTTGTCTTCCCATTCATGAAGCATCTCCAAGTACCCATTTAAATCATTGACATTATTAAAATTAGTTATTTCTGTCCACCGCTTACAATCATCAGCAATTTTGTACACCTAAAATTTTCTAGAGGTGGGTAGTCCCAAAAAGACTGTTAAATAATATCAGGCCTAAAACTGACCCTAGAGGAACATCCCTAGCGACTAGCAACTAGCTTAATGTTAAACCCTTATATTTAAGACATGGTTTGACAGCCAGTTAATAATCCGGTTTAATAAAAAATGATTTACATTTAATCTTTCCTGGCACAGTACAATTCTTGATATAGAAATGTGTTAAAGGAGTTGGTAATATCACCATAAACTACCACACCCATATTCCCTTGATCCCCATAGTGGTAATTTTATCATAGAACTTAAACTGACACACTAAAGTCAAACTACCCTTAATCACTCCATATTGTGTATTATCAGTCATTGGTCAGTATATATTTGCATCAGTTAAATATTGTAATGTACATCTCAAAATGTTTTACAATGATTGGTGTAAGATGTATTGATCTATATTATTTATCACCTCCCTTAAAGATGGTGACAATATAAGCCCTCTTCCAGTCTTTAGGTACCAATCCATTCAAAAGTAGATTATTGAAAATATTAACCAAGGGTAAAACTGTTACTACATATTTCATATATGAGTTGCCCTAAAATGAGATTTGGGCCCATTGAACAGTTTTTAACTCTACTTGGTGCTTTTTTTAACATCCTCCGTGTTGATTTTGGAAAATTGTTTACATTATTGGTATTAACTTTACTTATGAGATACCATTAATAAAATCCATGAGGTTAAATAGGCCACTCTGCCACCTTGACTGCTGTGTCTTGCTGCTTATTCAGTGTTCTACCTATTGAATCAAGCATAGGTTGATATGTAATGCTTTAATTTAGTTAATTATTCCTATAAATGGAATAGTTTCAAATGCCTTTGCATAAGCAACTCTCACCATCCTAACCTGGTGTGCCTTGTTGCTTATTCAGTGTTCTACCCATTGAATTAAGCACAGGTTGATATTTAATTATTTTGTGAATTATTCCCATAAGTGGAATATTTTCAAATGCCTTTGCAAGGTCAAGGTAAGTAACATGTACTACTTTTCAGCCCTTCATCAAGTACTGATGTGACCTCTTCAAGGAATTATACAAGTTTCAGAAGTCAGCATCTCCTCTTATCAAATCCACATTGTTCCATATATAACAGACGTAAGTCCCCTTTGTTATGATGGATTAGCTTTAAAGATTGTACATAGACTATTGTTCAGAATGGTAGACCTAAAATTGTTTGGATCTGGTGTGGCCATCCACTGTGTGAACTCGTACCATTACAGCTCCAGTCATAGAGCAGGAATGTGTCTACCTGATAATATTTTGTGTAGCATAACTGATAGAGGATTATTTAGGCTATCCTTCATGCTGTATATAAATCCCCCAGGTATGTTGTCTGGTCCAGTAAAAGTAGTCACTTTGGTTATCACATCTGTATAGTTATATGAGTTATGTCTCTCCTTGCTTCTATAGCAGTCTGATTATATGTCTTTGCATACTGTGAAATCTGCACAGCGTATTTTTCCTTAAGTGCATTTACCATGTCTTGTAGCTGTGCAATTATGTCATCAGTTATTAATAACATGCTACATTGGTAACTTTTCCGTTTCAGTTTTCTCAAGAAATTAACAAATATTTACTAGTCATAGGTTTATAGATTAGTACTATGCTAACTGCCCTTGTGGACCATTTTAAGCCTAGGCAGTTACCCCATGTGAGAATCAAACCCTGCACCTTGAATGTAAGGTAAACACCTTGACGATTATGCCAAACTTTCAACTTTGAAATAACCTGAATTCATAGGTTAGATCTACAAGATTTGACAAAAAAGTGTTCATAGGTTAATAGATAAGTATTAGTGTAGCTGCCCTTGAGGGTCATTTTAAGCATAGCCAGTTTCTCTGAAAGGTGAGAATCGAACCCGATACCCTGTATCTATGAGGTGAGCACCTTAACTATTACACCATTTCCTCTTATAATCAAGTTCTATATTTTCTTTAATTTAGATTTCGTTTTTGCCTAGGGTAATTTCTTTAGGTTTAGTAGTACCAGTTTTTACTAACATATCTTATTTTGCAGTAACACCAACATGTTTTAATTAACCTACAAAATCTGTCTTACTGGTAAGTGTCATAAATACAGAAGTTAATAAATATCATAGAACACTCTGACAGTATATTGAGGATATGTTGGGTCACTGAGGGTACTATCACATCATTTTTACATAATTATAGCTAGTTTCCATTCATAAAGACTGTGAAGAATGATTTATTTACAGCTGTGTTTGATTTTATTTCTAGGTTACAGATGAGGATATCATGATCTGTGTTAATTATAGAGGGAATAACTATGAATGGGGAGTGTAAAGATCCCAGGTTGTCAGAGGTAATACCTAAGGCATTGCCATCTTTAGTTGGATACCATGCTATTAGTTCTAAACTGTATTGATTAACAAAGTCAGTTAATGCTTGGGCATATTTATCTTGTGTTTAGTTTACTTTATTAATATGTGGGTAGTTAAAATCCTCCCAGAGGACTGTATTTTCATTGCTTCTATACCTTGGAGTTTAGTAAGGAAAACCTCAAACTCTGTAAGAACAGTGCATGTAGTGCTTCCCAATTATATTATGTGCAATGCCACAAATACTGATTACTCTATATGTAATTTCTAGTTATTAGTTGTTTTCTTTGCTTTTAGCTTTTAAGTGTCAATTTTCAACCACTGAGACACTCTCCCCTTCATATTGTACCTGCAACAATGGATCTTTTAACCATGTTTCAATAATGGTATAGAAATATACATCCTCCCCAATTAGAGAAAAGTTTCTAAATCACCCATTCATTGTTCAGATTTCTAGAATTTGGTAAAGTTAATTTTATCTTATTTTTTTTCTTCTATATTTTAATTTCTTTTTTAGAATTTGAAGAGGTCTGAAATATCAATACAATTAAATTCTGTCCACAGTAATGTGTTTTAGCTAGTTTCACACACACACATTTAAAAACCTCATTGGTGGCAGATCCATTCCTAAAGCTTAATTTAGTTTCCTTTCCCCTTCCATATTATGCAAAACACATCTGCCCAATACCAGCGATTACAAAAACAGGCAATATATTACCTTAAGTCAGCTACAGTACACTTTATCATTCTTGTTTATTTTGCAGGTTTATATTATTTTTTTTCCCTTCTATGTCAAATATAGTATGTAAAGTCTTCTGCTTGCTCAGACTGTACACACTGGTCCCACAAATTTGATTTCCTAATATAATTACCTTCTCCACTTGTTATTGACATTAGTTCTGCCTGTTATATTTCTTGTGGAATTCTTAATACCTCAGTCATGTTGGACTCTTCTTTTGATTTCCATTTCTTTGTCATGTTTTTCTTAACCATCAACAAAAACAAACCAGTAACTTTCTTTCTATAGAGATTTTCAGATCTTCATCCAAACAGAGCAGGAATAAATTCCATGTGACTCAAATGTGTCCTACCCCTGCAATCAGTTACAATACTTTGAACAAATTCCTTGAAGCTTACTAGCTTAGGACAGTCCCAGAAGATGTGTTCCCAATTACCTTTCATTCTCACACAGCCTAGATAGTGTATAGAAATATTTGTGTAGACATTTCCATCCAGATATCACACACTGTATTGATTTGATACCATGTCTGGGAATTTCACAAGTCTCTACCCAATACTTTGCCTGTGTACTTTAATCTTCTCTCAACATTATATCCTTAATGTATTTGGTAGCCCCAGGTAATTGTAATACAATATTCTATACTCCCTGCTGCTATTTTTTCATGTTCCCTTATTTGGTGCTAAGTTTTGTCATTTGTCATTCATATGTGTGTGTGTGTATGCACATATATAAATTTTTTGCATAAGGCACTTCTCCTTGACTTTTTTATTTCTTTCCCTTTATCTGTACTATACCACTAAGGTCATGTAGAACAGATGGTCTCTATCTGCAAGATCAAAAGTAGTTACAGCCACATTCCTCAGTAATATCCTCAGTGTCTTGTAAATGTTTCCCATACCTAGTGTTTTTAACTTATACCAATTAGCACTCACTGCACCTACACTCCTGTCTTTTCTACTCAAGTGCATCCCAATGGGAATCACATCAGTTATGTTTTTCTTACATTTTTACTTTTTCTGTGTGCTTTGGCGTATATTTTCTTAAGGTGTCAGTTATGTGTGAAAAGTACCTTCCTTGATGGAACTGATGGACATTTGTTTAAATTTTCCACAATCAACATTTGGTGTAATTGTTTCAAGTTCCTACACACAAAGATGGATGCATGCCTGCAATAATGCATATATCATAATGTTGCACATTGACTACATAAGTTTATTCATCCCCATGCCTTGTCCATGGTGCACATTTACCTATAAATCAGTAACAAAAATGACAATGTGGGGCCTCCATTGCTAACAAGTGATAAACAAGTACACATTGGCCCAGCTTAGGAAGTAAAGTATTTAAAATCCATCAGAGTCCTCATCACAGATGATATTGTAAGAACACAGCTATTGCAACTAATATCAGTGATTCTCCTTGTTGGGTCCAGTAGTTAGCTTGAATGCAAAGCAATAAAATCCACTTGGGAAAAGGGTGACAGATCACCATACCATGACCACCAAAGACATCTGATTATTGGAAAATATTCATAAGAGGCAAATCCATGGTTATAGATGGAGAAGATTGCCTGTAAATGCAGCTTTATGAGACAATGGTCTGTAGCTACCAAGCCTGTAAAGGGCAGACCATGCGAACACTGGAGTCAGCTACTTAAAAAAGAAGCAGACTAGACAATTTAACAGAAAAGAAAAACACTGACCCTAAAAATTGAACCAAGTCTTTTCCCTTGCATTCCATGTGGTTTCACTGTCACTGGACCAAGAAGGAGACAGTTAGGTACCTGGTCTCCTCAAATGCAGCTGTTTTCCCTTTCAGCTAGAAAATCACTGCAATGCTGATTTTGCTAATAAAACTGGGAAACAAGACAACAACCTTAAACAGTGGGTGGAATACCAAGTGACAGAGAGAAACATTATCTCCCCTTACAACAGGTGAAGGAAGTCACAGGCTCCTCCACTTTGCAGCTGTCAGAGGACAAACTACTACCCATCCAATGTGGAACCAGCTACCTTGGATGGAGAGCTACAGAAAACTGCAGCTCCCTTGGGAAACAGGCTTTATTATTCCTCCAGATTCTTGCCACACACAAGGAACTGGGAGGTGTAGAACATGTCAGGAATGGAGACTACCTTCTCAAGAGAAATGAGAAGAGGGAGATATTCCATTCACGTGGAAGGCACACACTTTTTTTTTTCTGAACTTGAGACACTCAGAGAAGGCAGATCTATTAGGAAGGGTGTTTTCCCTCACATGAACTTCCATACCTTAGGGCCAAAGGTCCCTACAACAATCAAATCTGCTGAACAAGAAGTTCAATACCCTCAGAGGGAAGGATCTTAACAAAGAACGTGGTAGCCATCACCGGGGGAGGAGGGTCAAAAAAACAAAGTTCTTATACTGCTTTCCATTTAGAACCAAGAGATGAACCTGCCCCGAGTGGAGAGACAAATCAGAAACAGGTGATATCCTTCCATATCACTGTTGCAGTACTCCTTACACTAGGGATCTGCTGCCAAGGGTAGCCCAACCTCCAGCCAGTATACCAGAGCCTTAGATTATTATAGGGACATCGTACTTCACACATATGCTCCCCGCTCATGGCCTAGGGCATAAAGGTGACCATGGAAGTACCTTCATCAGAACTGCTTTGCTGCCAGTCCAAACGCCATCTTCGATTATTGGTTTGAATGCTCCTTCATCTGCTGGTTACCAGTCTGTTTCAGATAAGTGTCCTGTTGGGACTTTTCTTCCTATCTTGCCTTTTTCTTTTTGTTGTAAGGTTGCATGTCATCCAGAATGGGAAAATTCCAGTGTGGGAGACAGATTCCCCATAAGGACCATCACCAGCAGTTCATAGGTTCATAGGTAGGTATTAGGCTATTGGCCCTAGGGCCTATACAAGCCTAGCCAAAAATGTACCCTAGCTTTCGCCACCCAAGAAAATTGTTTTCCTGTGCACCTGTCAAGCAGAACCACAGAAGTGATCCCCGGGGTGAATTTCCTATTACCCATCCAATCATCAAGATTTTTCTTGAAGAGTGCTAATGAGGGGCTCTGTTTGACATAGGTAGTCTGTTCCAGAGTATGGGAAGTCTCTGGGACAGGAATCTATCCCTCCAGCATGTTCTGTTTATTGTGGTGACAAGGTTTAGGTTCCTAGAGCGTGTAGCTCGGAGGGATTGGGAGTTCTTTAAGTGGAGCATGTCCAACAGCTCTGGGTTTGACATAGCTTTGTATGTTAGGCAGAGATCGCCTCTGAGTAGGTGATGTGCGACGGAGTAAAGCTGGAGTTTTTTGAGACGGTCTGTGTAAGGCATCTGTTTGAGGCCAGTAATCCTCTTTGTGAGGTATTTTTGCGGCCTTCCCAGTTGTTGTAGATGTCTTGTGAGGTACATACCAAAAGGGGCATTGTATTCTATAATGGGTCTAATGAGTGATGAGTAGAGGGGAACAATGACCTCTTTTTTCTGGATGAGAAATCTTTTGTGATGAGGTGTGCCACGTAGAAAGGATTTCCTGACCACTTTGGCAATGTGATTATCAAAGGAGAGACTACTGTCCACCTGTGTCCCAAGGTCTCTTATCACACTTTCGGTGTTAAGTAGACTACCGCCTATGTGGTAGTTCATGGATATAGAATTTTTACCAAAGGGGATGACAATGCACTTTTTGGCATTGAGCCTGAGACCATGTCTTTACCAGGCATCTGTCTCAGTGAGGCCCTTTTGTAGGATGTCCACATCCTTAGGAGTTTCAGTTATGGCTCCTAGTTTGCAGTTATCTACGAATTTAGTTAGCCAAAGACCTTTTGCATTAGCCTGTACTTCAGAGAAGTAGATACCAAACAGGAGAGGGACCCAGGACTGAACCCTGCGGTACTCCACTTGTCACTGGTCTGAAGTCTGATTTGGAGTCTGCTACTTTCACAGTGTGGGTTCTTTCAGTAAGCCAGTTGGCAACCCATCTTGTGACATAGGGATTTATACCTAGTTTAATGAGTTTATCTATAATTCCAGAGTGGGGGATGGTGTTGAACGCCTTGGCGAGATCTAGATAGGCTGTGTGAACCACCTTACCCTCATCTATGGCTTTGGTGACTACTTCAAAGAAGTCTATCAGGTTTAGGAGACATGATCTGCCTTTTACAAACCCAAACTGTGTGGGGTCCAGGGTTTGGAGATCTCCAATGTCTTTGTTTATGAGTTCTATGATGATACGTTCCATTGCCTTGCAGACGAGGCTCGTCAGGCTAATGGGGCGGTAGTTCCCGGGGTCTGGTGTGGCCCCCTCTTTGTGGAGTGGGATAACTGTCGCGGTGCGCCATTCAATGGGCACAAAGCCTGAGGTGAGGCTATGATTGAACATGGTACTTAGGTGGGGTGCCAGTTCATTCTGTAGTTCATGTAGAAGGCAGCCTGAGATGTTGTCAGGTCCCATGGATGCTGTGTTCTTGGCTTTGGAGAGTGAAGTTTTTACCTGTGCAGCCATGATTACAGGAACTTTGCATTCTTCCGGTATAAAGATGGGCCCTTTAGGGGGTGAGGGGGGGGTAAAGTTAGCACTGAACCTATCTGCCAGGATGTTGGCAATATCAGTTGGTTCTGTATATTTAGTGTCATTGTGCTGTAACTCAGAGCAGATCTGAGTGTTGCCATTGAGATTTTTGACATAGCTATAGAATGCTTTGTGGTTGTCTTTAGAATCAGTGGCAATTTTGTTTTCATAACTAGCTTTGGAGGATTTTATGAGGGATCTCAGCTTCTTACTGAGGTTGACCAGGGAGTTCCTCCAACTGTGGGATTTTACTCTTTTTTGCAACAGTTTCTTTCTTCTGTTGTAGAGTTTGTTTATGGCAGAAGACCACCAGATTGGCTTCCTTTTTTTGGAGGATAGCATCTTGGTTCTGTTAGGGATAGCATGATCCATGCACTCGTGTAAGTGCTTATAAAGTGTATTTGTGTAGGATTCAGCAGTCGTACCTCTATTGTCCATCTGCATGGGTGTCATGAAGTTTGCCACTTCTGTCTTAAGAAGCGTGAAGTTGGCTTTGGCGAAATTTTTTACGGTTGTTTTTCTAATAGGGGGTGGGAGTGGGATGTGGATGTCTAGGGTGATTAGCTTGTGGTCGGATCTGACCAATGAGGAGCTGACCTCTGGTGTGGAACACCGGTCACCCATGTTGGTGATGACCAGGTCTAGGATATTGCTGCCTCTGGTGGGGGTGTGGATAGGTTGATCCAGAGCGTTGGAATTGATGATTTCCAGAAAACGTTGGGCAAAAGAGTTGGTACATGAGTAGTTTTCCCAGTTAATGGTAGGGTAGTTGAAATCACCCATTATTAGAGTGTTGGGTTGTACCTTAATATTTTCCAGTGTATCAAGAAAAGAGGAGTGGGAATCCTGGGGCATGGTGGGGGGTCTGTAGCAAGCTTCAATCTGGATTGCGGTTTTGCCCAGAGTTAGTTGAACTTGGATAATCTCGGATGCATTATGCTGAGCAACTAGCTTGAAGGTGTGGATATCCTTAATGAATATGGACACGCCTCCACCTTTAGTGTTTTGGTCCAGGTTTGGTGGCCGAAAGGTGTGGTATGAATTATAGCCTGGTAATGCAGGGGTGCTCTCTGGAGCTTTGAACCAGGTCTCTGTCACTGCACAGATGTCAATGTTCTCCATTTTAAGGAGTGCCTTGAGTGAGTGCATTTTGAGGTTTAGACTTCTAGCATTGAGTAGCATTACCCTCAGATTTTGCTTGCTTGTAGCTGTTATGGTGGTGAATTTGTCATTTGAACCTTGCCTAAAAAAGGCACTATAGGGGTGGCAAGAGCCTTTGCCAGTATCCGGAATCCCAAGGGTGACAGGTGCAGGCCATCTCTGGCAAAGCAGCATGGTCTGTCGATCATGTCATCCCAGGCAGACAGATACCGGATTGCCTTAGAATGACACCAGAAGCTTAGCCAATTGTTAAAGTCAATCATTTTGTCCTTGTACTGTGGTGTCATTCTGGGTGATGGCAGGATGCTACTCAGGGCTAGGGTCATACCGGCCTGGGCTACAAGATCAGAGAGCTCCTCCATGTCTCTTTTCATGTAGTCCAGGGAGGTACGTCTCAGGTCATTCACACCAACATGGACAATGACAGAGTCATATTTGTACTTGTTATGGAGTGACCTGAGTGCGTGCGTTATGTGGCGGATCCTGGCACCTGACAGGCAGCTGACAGTAACTTTTTTCTTGTTTAGCCTGGTGAGTGGAACATCAGTGTGCCTGACTATAGAGTCACCTATGACTAGAGTGTTGGGTATGTTATGCCTTATGGGCTGTAGTTGAGTGGCACACTGAGTATGTGGACTATGTGTCATTTGGGTTGTGTTGGGGGGTGGAGGTTGCTTGCATTTCTGCTTCGGAGGTCTCTGTTGTTTGGGCAGATTAGTACAGACAGCCTCCATGAATGTAGGTGTGTATTGTGGTTCTGTGTGTGTGTTTTGGTGGTGTAGGTTTTGAGGGATTATGTGATGAGTGTGGTACAGTGCAAGTGTTTACCTTCTCCTCTTGACTGTCTAGGCCTGTCTTTGGTAAAGAGAGCTTTGCTTCCAGTCTGGCTATATAAGTGCATCTCTCACAGGTCGTAGTGTTGGGTGGTAGGAGGAGAGGGTTGTCTGTATACATGAGGCAATTGCTGCATTGTCCCAAGATGACCAGATTCATCAGGTAGACAGGGGAAAACACTGGGAGCTGACCTTTAGACATGTCTGAATAGGTGCTTATTTATTAAGTACTAAAAACTGTTTTCCTCTAGACAAGTGAGGAAAGTTCAGTGCTGTAGTAATTTGTAACTTATTTAGTGCTTACAGTGAGTTCTGAACAAGTGCTGAGATCAAAGAAACAGATGAGTGCTAAAACTAAAAAGCTGGCTAGTTGCAAGGGAAATTTTGAAAAACAGACTTTATGGCGCCAGGAATAGTTTAACCCCAGTTAAGTGGGGGTGGGGGCTTAGGAGCTCACAAACAGTCCTGGACACAGCAAATCCATATCTGACTTGCCACAGGAAAGGGGGGAAGCAAGCTTAGAATTTTTTTCCAGTAAAGTAGAAATGGAGAAAGCTGGAACAGAAGTTAATTCAATGTTAAGAATCTGAGTGGGTTGGCCTTCACAAATGTTCTCTATTAGATTGAGTGAACTAATGACACTAGACTGGGAGAACTGTCACAGATCAAATAAACAGTACGGGCGGGCAACTGCAAAGCCACCAAGTATAAGAACACACAACACTAGGGAGGGTGGGAAAAAATTACAGTTCCTAGCTGTAGCCACTAAATGAAAGTTTTAAACAGATCAAGGAGCAGACTAGAGAATGCTTTTAACAGACAAAAATGCACAGAAAAGTTCGGATAGAGCAATCACAAACAGAAAATACAACTCTCAGTATGAAAAAGCAGTTTACAGTTAAGTAATGTTAAAACAGTTTAAAACAGTACATAAATGCAGTGAAACAATAAAAAAAGCTTTATAACAGTGCAAAAATATAGTAGATCAACTGTATAGCACAATTATAAGCTTTTCAGAAGTGCAATTCAGTGAAATAAGTGTAAGAAATAACTTAGCCTGCTCTTGGAATCTTAAGGAATTTCCACTTATGCAATGCAATCCAGAGCCTGACAATACAAGCCTTTTTCTTAGATGCTTCTCATGACCATACATTATAACCTATTTTTCAGGTGTTTGTCCTTAAAACTCTTCATAGTTGTCTCTCCTACTTATCTATCTACCTGGAAAACCAATGTCTTAAGTTGTTGGAGCAGGCTACAGTGATGGAATTGTTCTGGCCCGAGGCTCAGCCATCTGCCAAGAAGACCAAAAAAAGTTAGGTTTGATTCTACTGCTGTACTGCCTTCCCCAGATGTCTCTCTCAAGGCTGATGAAAGCCTGGAGGATTGCCTGTTTTTTCTGTCAGATTCCTCTGCCACTACCACTTTAAAGGCCTGCATGGATCTGACATCTTACACATCCTTGGAAGCTATGCAAATGTCCGTTTCAGATGTTCAGGGGAAACCAACTGCTGATAATCTCATTTGGACTGAGGGTTGTTCCGCAGATTCTTGTTAAGGAGGAGTTCGCATTACATTGATTATCAGCAGGGGCCAAACTTCCTAAGGTATTTAGGGTTGATGTCCCTTTAAAGAAAAAGCAGAAGACAAAGCTTATTTCCCCTGCTCCTAAGGATCTTCATCGTGAATGGCAGGATTTTACACATGGATTATTTAATGCTCTCATGGCCTTGAAGCCTCCTCAGTGAGTCTCTGTTCCTGCCCCCATGGTCCTCTACTTCTCTTAAGAGGCACAGGGAGCAGGACTCTTCCAATGAGAACTTAGATAGTGATGAAGAGTCTTTGGCCTATTCCCCCAGATTCACTCTCCCTTGGTCTATGGTTCTGAGGAGGAGGACTCTGTTTTGGCCAGACTCTCCTTTTGAGGAAATTTCCTTTGGGAATCCTGTCTCTCATATGATGGATTTTTTTAAGTGGGACTGCACCCAGGTTTCTGATGTTCAGAAGAGGTATTACAAATTTCTCCAAATGGAGTCTATTAAGCCCTCTGCTGTTCTTCCTGTTCTTGCTGCTTTGATGGACACATTTTCAGCAGCTTCTCAGGCTCCTGATTCCCAGCCACCTGCTCCTAAAAAATATAGGTTTTATAAGGTACCTGATGATTGTAAATTTCTGTACAAGTGTCCCTCTGCTGACCGCTGTGTTATTTATGTTTCTTCTAAGCTTTGCAAGCTTTTGCATCCTACTAAACTGCTTCCCTTTGACAAGGACAGTAGAGCCATGGAAAGTCTGGGCAAAAAGGTGTACACTGCTTTTACCCTGGCCTTTTGGGCTGTAAATTAACAGATCCATATGACCAGATATATTTTAGCCCTTCTTTCTCTCAGGCCTTTCAAGTTATTTCAGACATTGCAAATTCTGAGGGGGAGGCTTTGGCCCTTTCGTTTTTGAGGTCCTCTTCTAATGTGGCTCACCATTCCATTAAATGTAGTTAAGATACAACTGATACTTCTTCTAGAGCTGCTGCCTTTGTTTCTGTGTTAAGGCATTATTCATGGCTTCACCTTCAGCCTTTGTCTGATGATATTAAGGCCAAATTGATGGATGTCCCTCTTGATGATAAAATCTCTCTGATTCTGCAGCTGCTGAGCTTTTCAAGTCTCTTCAGGAGAAGAGTAAGGTTATGCAGAAATTGAAACATGTTTTTCTTTCCCTTGTTCCCAAATTTCAAAGGAATTATCATACCAAGTCTGTCTTTGTACACAATCTTGCCATCTTCCCAAAGGTAGAAAGGGTTCTAGGAAGGCTCCTCCAGCTAAGTCTACTCAGACTCCTACAGCTCTGAAGCCTCATTTTACAGATAAACCAGGTTCTGTCTATCTTCTTTCCTCCAACCTAACCCAAGTTCCTCTATCTTTTCCCTGGCCCTTCTCAGTTGGTCAAGGATCACTCAGAATTCTTAGGTTCTATCCATCATTCATCAGGATATTACATGGCATGGAAATCCCTTCCTCCTTTTTTGGGCATTCCTCAACCTTCTCAGGAGCAACTGCCCTTTTTTCCAGATGTCCTTCAGAGCCTTCAGTCTCAGGGCACCATACAGGCAGATTCTGCTTCTCAAAAAGAGAAGGGATTGTAATCCAGAATGTTTCTAGTTCCCAGGAAAGAAGGCACAGGGAGACCCATTCTGAATCTTTCCCAGATCAACACCTTTTTAAAGGTTCCTTCTTCTCAAATGCTATATCTTCAAACCTTGTTTCCTCTTCTACTACCGCATGCTTTCCTAGTTTCTCTGGATCTCAAGGAATACCTATCTACATATTCCTATTCATCCCCATTTCACGTTTGTTTCTCTATTTCTTCCTTGTATTATCATTTTTCTGCTTTGCTCTTTGGCCTCTGTACTACCCCAAGAGTCTTCACCAAATGCCTCAGTCCAGTGATTGCATTTTGCAGGATGAGGGCAATGCAGATCTTTTCTGATTTGGATGACCTACTCATTCAAGCATCCTCTGCAGAGACCTTATGTCAACACTTTTTGTCTTCATGACTCCTTCTCAGGATCATGTCTTTTCTTGGCTGCAGGCTCCAGATCATTCCTCTGCTGGCATCCATGCCACCTCCCAAGGCTTTAACTCTGATTGCATTTTTTAGTCCCTTCGTCCTCTGGTTTCAGTTAAAGCCATGGGGTTTCTAAGGTCTCTGGGGTATATGGCTTCTACCATTCATATTTTTCCTCTAGCGAGTCTTCATATGAGAACGTTACAGTGGTTCCTAAGGTCAGTCTGGCTTCAACATTCTCATCCTTTAGACTTTCTAATTTGTCTTCCATGCCTCAAGCTAGAGCTTCAGTGGTGGATTCATCAACTGTCTCTCAATCCAGGGTTTCGTTTTCAGCCTGCAGTTCCCTCAGGAAATATTTCTGGATGCCTTAGACATGGGATAGGGAGCTTCTTTCTGCCCTCTAAAAGTTCAGGGCCTTTGGTCTCTTCATCAGAAGAAGGACCATATCAACATCAAAGAGACGAGAGCTGTTCTTCCTACTCTTCAGGCTTTCAGTTCTCTATTGCTTCCAGGATTCCTCAACATCTTTACAGACAATACCACAGTGATGTGGTATATCAACAAACAACAGGGGGCACAGTCTTACCTCTTGTGCAGACTAGCCCTTCAGGTATGGGGTCTGTCTGTCCAGTATCAGGTGACTCTTCAGGCTGTTTATATTTCTTCAGAATGGAACATTGTGGTAGACTGTGTGAGCAGGTACATACTACAGGCTCATGAGTGGATGCTTCACAGAGATTTGTTTCTGGACATTGTCCATCAGTGGGGTACTCCTCAGGTGGGTCTTTTTGCCTCCACTCTGAACAGACAGCTTCCTCTCTTTTGCAACACAGTCTCATGTTCTCTGGCTTGAAAGGTGGACACCCTCTCTTTTTCCTGGAAGGGGGTGTTTCTCTATGCCTTCCCTCCCATCCTCTCACACTGAAGGTCCTGTTCAAGATAGAACAAGACTGTTCCAAAAATGTTGTTGGTGATTCCATTTTGGCTAAGACAGCACTGGTTCCCTCTTCTTCTGCACTTAGTCAAGGGTAATCACCAGAGTTACCTCACAAGGTGGACCTACTCATACAAGATAAGGGGTCTCTCATCCATCCCCACTTGTCCACTCTTCAACTGACACTGTGGTGATAGGTTTTTGATCCCTTTTAGATACCTTTTTTTTCTGAAGGTGTGCTTTAGGTTCTGCAGGAGGCCAGGAAACCCACTACCAGGAAATTTTATTTGTCCAAATGGAAGAGATTTTCTGTTTGGTGTCTTGTCCGCAACCTGGATCCACTTTCTGTGGAAGTTCCTTTGATTCTCTTTTATTTGTGTAAATTGCTCAATGCTGGGTTGGCACACTCTTCAATTAAAGCCCACCTTTCAGCTATTTCTGCTCGTCTGCCTTTGACTCCTCCTTTGGTTTCTAGATTTGAGATCAAACAATTCCTTTAAGGCGTTCTACATATTAGACCTCACAGGAAGCCTATTCCTCCTTCCTACGACCTTAATTTTGTTCTTGAAAATTAACTCAGACTCCATTTGAGCCTGCATCTTCAGCTTCCTTAGAACATTTTGCTTGGAAGACTGTTCTTTTGACCCTTACTTCTACTAGAAGGCTGTCTGAGCTTCAGCCCCTTATCTCATTTTTTAGTTTTTCATAAGGACAGGGTGTCTCTTTGTACTAATTCTTTTATGGCCAAGGTGGTTAATGAGTTGCCTTGTAATCAGTCTAATCATTTGCCCAATTTTTCCCTTCTCTGCAGTTGTCTATTGAGAAGTTTTTTCACACCTTGGATTTGCATAGACAGCTCAGATGTTATTTAGATAAAATTAAAGCCATTCTTAAATCTGAGCAACTTTTTGTTTCTTTTCATCGTAGGTCTTTAAATTTGGCTATTTCTAAGCAGACTATTTCTTCCCAGATCTCTAAGGCCATATCCTTTTTTTACTCTTTTCATGGGAAAAACTTTTTTTTTGTTAAGGGTCATTTTGCCAGGGTTGTTCTGGTGCTTTCTTCGAAGGACTGGATCCCAACTCCGTCCTTGAGGCAGCTACTTGGTCTTCTGTGCATACCTTTGTCAAACATTATAAGTTGAATATGGTTTCCGGGGCTAAAGACAGATTTGGCAGGGCTGTCCCACATGTCTTTATTGAGGGGTCTGCTGGACTTTCCTCCTCCCAGGTTTCCTCTTGAGTTTTTGTACTCTCCTTAGTGTAAGAAATATTGCAACAGTGACATGGAAGGACACAGTACAGTTGTATAAAATCTTAGCATAACAGTAGATGTTCTTCCCTTCACTGTTACAGTATTCACTCCCTCCCTCCTCCCAATTTTTCTTTTTTCCTTCTTGATGCACATGTTCCTCTTTTACTCCTTGGCCTGTTCCTCCTGGGGGTTTTAGTTCTGAGGAAAGTGCATCCGTATGTCACTTATGCCCTATGTCATGAGCAGGGAGCATACCTGTGACATACAACATCACTGTAACAACCTAAGACTTTGGTATACTGGCTGGGCATAAGGCTATCCTTGGCACAAGATCCATAGTATAGGGAATAGTACAACAGTGAAGAGAGAGACATCTGCTGTTATACTAAGATTTTATACAATTGTCCTTTCAGAGTCCAAGGCAAGCTGCCTGAGGAGGTACAAGGTACTCCATTCTCGGGAAAAGAACCACTTCCATTTGAACCCAAATGCTAGGAATACCAGGATTTCACCAATTGCTGACTCCATTTGCTGTATTTAGTAACAAGCTGGAGAGATCTGATAGACAAGGATCCCAACCTGGAAGCAAAAATTATCTGAATTCCCTTGCAATTAAGGGAGAAAATTTTCATACATCCAGAAGCAGAATCCCAAACCACAAAGGTCAAGAACACTCTGCAGCCCCATCCAGCCACCCTACAGCCAGTGGAATTAAATTACATCTTGGAAGACTTAAGAGGTATGGAACAACCAACAGCAGGAACATCAGAAGGAGGACATGACTCCCAATTTCCCCTTTGCCCTGCTGGTCCAGCACAAAAGAGGAGAGGGTTATATTTTTTCCTTTAGAAGTGTATTGTATTTGTCTCCTAGATGTTCCAACCTGAAAACTCATTCCTACACTAACTCTAACAGCCAACTATCCAAGGTCGAAGGGATAGAAGGGAGGTCTGGGCAGGCTAATAACAAAGTTCCATTCAGCAGCAGAACAAACCCAAACAGGAATCTACTTGGTTCCAGATCAAAAAGGGTTCCCTGTCAAGGAAGGGAGTAGGCACAATCCCCACCACCACCATCTCTTTACCATAGACTGCTTTAACAGAATTTTACCTAAACTTAGATAGGGTGGACCAACCTAACAGACTCCTCAACCAAGAGGACCCAGAACAAAATCCCAAACTTCCACCTAGATTTAGAAATGGCACAAACATGACAACCCACATCAGAGGACACCCTTAAGAGATAGAGACCTGTTCATGGAAACCCTCACTATAGCTTCAGCAGAATCTCACTAAACCTTGGTCCAAACCCAGCCCAGGAAAGATCAAAGGCTCACATAAACTGGCATCTAACTGCAACACAAGTAGCTGCGGTATCCTGAGAAATAAAAGCAACTTAGCAGTCAAAAACATTTAGATCAGAGAAGCCTGGATAGATAGCACAACTAATCAAAATGTCCAGAAAGGGTCACATAAGTGAAGAGAAAGCCAGTGCAAAAGATACCTTTCTAAATGGTTACGTGTTCTAACCAGGAAGCTCAAGGAGCTTTGCCAACAGACAACTTTCCCTCGAGGGCTGCCCCTACAAATCTCAAGGGGGTCCATATGAACAATCCTAACCCAAGAATCCTACACTGGCCATCATAATGCTGCCTCTCCACCACCAAATAGGGCACAGTGAGTTTCTACAACCATCAAGTTTCAGACAATGGCAAGTCTCAAAGACTGACAGCCTCCAAGGCCTTCCCCAGCTGCAGTTGGGGGTCAGCCCACCCAGAGACCAGAAAGGAGAATGACCCTTCAGAAGTATTTAATGGGCTCCCACTCCCTCTTTAGGGAAAGTAAGAGGATGTAAAATCCTACATGACTGGAAGAAGAGGTCTTATGTCAAAAAGAGGTAAGAATAGTGCTTTTGTTCTTGCATAGGGAAGAGCCATCACCACTCCCACTGGACTCTCCACTGCTCTGCAAAGAAGTGAAAATAAAGCCAACAGATGGGACATCCCATGAATGAGTCACCACTACTGACAGCAAAGAGGCGGCACACAGAGAGTTGTCCATGCCCCATACCATCAGAAAGGACAGCTACTAGAGAAGCTGACCAGAATTCATAAGACAGTCTGGCCAGCCCATAGAAATGGGCAAGCAGAGCACACTTGGTCCTGCACCTGGAATTCTCATGAGATCTCTTTCTCCTGAAAACAACAGACTTAAATTATAGCTCAAATAAGAAGGCAACACACCCAAAGGAAGGCTGTCCACATCCTCCTCAGGGGAAGAATCTATACCAAAGCCATCTGCCACAAGCACACAGCTTTGCCTGTAGCCCATGCCTGAACATCCATGGAGAAAACATGATACTAATAAAGAAAAGGTTAACACCTCTCTGATTGCAATGTCAGATAGGGTGTCAATAATAGACAGAAATGCCTCCATCAGGACCTGCAATCCAAGCAGGTGACATATTTAGAGCACAGATCTAAACCCAAATGATCCAGATAGATAATTATCTTTCCTATTCTATTCTCTTTCCAACTCCTTGTTCACAGGTTGGGATGGAATGGACCACAGGATTAAGGAAAAGATAAGGCACAGCAGGCCCAAGAACAAATCAGCCTTGGAATGTTCTGACAAGATTGCACTAAAGTCTGCCAGAAGATGACATAAAGAAATGTCCCTCTTAGGGCTGAATCAGCAGCGCAAGGGTAATCTCTAATCTTCCTTGATATTATCAGCAAATACTGGATCCAAGTCAGAGATGACTGGGAAATGAAGTGAAGAAGCATCCCAGGCCCAGACACAAACAAGATCTTGCCATCACAAATCTACCCAACTTGAGATTTCATCTTACACTAAATTGGTGAGACTTCTGCATACTGAAGTTTCATTGATTTCACGCAGTACAGATCTTTGCTATACCACCCTAAGGAGCTTACAGGGAAGAGCCCTGAGCTCACCAGTTTTTTAAGCTGAACAGTCAATCGGCTCACGCAAACATAAACATGCAGTTGATATACATATGAAATAAGGCAAATAAAGCCCATGCATGGTCATTCAGAGGAGACAGTGGTATTAGGCCAGGCTCTGGCATCCATTTATGATTCCCTACAGGTGAAATCCTGCACCTGCAACTTCACTTGCAAGAGTCAGCCAAGTAATTGTCTCTCAATCCTGAGCACATGGACCCTGCTGTGGACTCATCTTCCTTTGATTTCTCCTCTTCCTGGATGGACCAGTCCACATAGGCTGAGAAGGAGGTCATAGAAAATGAAGCCTCAGCCTTAACATCCTTAATTCACAAATAAATAACTCAAGGGGGCATTCCTGTGATCAGGCTGGGCAGGTTCAAGGCCATGTGGATCAGGTGGTGCAATGTGGCATGTACACTGCAGGATGAATCACCAGGATGGACATTAGGGCTGTGTCTCTGTCAAAATGGAGTACCAGTATCGGATCAAACATTTACCAGTTGAAGATGCACCTCAACTCTGTAAAACCTAGGATGTCACAGACATTGTGGATCTACCTTTACAAGACAGAATCTGTGGGCCAGCCATTGGGCAATGGGAGACATCTTCCCACTACTCCCACAAGGAACCTCCTTCCACCATTCTTTTTGAATTCATAAATAAAAAAGAATATCCAAAGGACTTGCAATTGCATTTATGTTTCACTAGTAATTGCAAGCACTGAGATTGAAACTGTATGCAAGGAGCCAAATAAATATGCTGAGTTTGAAGGATGAAGGTTGTTGGGTAGCTGAGACACGAATCGTGGCATGCATAATCATGGGTGCACACCTGTCCCCAGGTATAGAACTTATAGAGAAGAAGATGATGAATGCTAATTGGTGTACAGGATAAACTTAACCACAGGACCCATCAAGGGGGTTCTTAATATCAGATGTCTGCAAATCAACTTTATTGTATTTAGATGTGGCATGATTATCCAGATAAACAAAAATAAATAAGGAGCCACAGGCATCAACAAGTAAAACTTGACTAGAACCAGTAAGACAGATTAGAATACCCCTATTCATACAAGGGGCAATCCAAACGCCATTAAAAGAAAACAGCTACAAAAAAAGAATATGTCTACAGATGATCATGTGACATTTATCTGTACAGCTTTATTAAGGTAACTGAATATTGACTTTTAGTCACAGACTGATTTCTGGCTTAGGAAAGAATAGCCAGTCTCAAAGCATAGTAAATGTGCATCAGTTGTCAAAGATATTGGCATGTAAAGATAATCGAGCAAATAAATGGTGGGCCAACCATTTCAATGCAGTTTTTATTTCCAGGTAACCCAATTCCAGGGTTTTCTTCTTAACTGTATATTTTTTGCTGAATGACTATTAGATGACTGAGATGTTGAGAAACACACGGTTCCAATGTCTTTGAATTTGAAAAATCACAGTTGGGCTTAAAACATTAGTAACAGATGGCTATGATAACAATGGACTGGGATATGGATGACCAACTGTACCCACCTTTGCCTTAAGCTCAAAAGCCTCGATATTTGAATAACCATTTTCAGAATGTAAAGAGAGCAGCAGAATCAGATAGGAATTAAGGGGATGTTTTTTGTAACCAACAGCAAGCTGTCAGTCATCGAGGAGCTTATCAACAACGTAACAAAAGGACTAGATGGAATTGAACTTTCTTCATATGGATTTGATGTTTCTGGTAAGAGCAACATTGTTGTTAATCTGTCCCAAATAAATCTTAGTGAAATTCAGTTATATGTTTTAAATAAAGGTCTTAAATTTGTGCCTACTGTGATGCCAAGACCTTACATGTTTAAAATCGAATTGTATAGAATGTGTAGAAAATTACACTTGTTTAATTATTTCTCTAAAAGTGGTTCAAATACTTGTGCAAATGATATTTTTGCTTCACATGAAGATATTAGCGACTCAAATCACAGTTTTTATTCCTGTGTTTCAGATACAGAGGAATTTAATGGTTACTGTTCTAGTGATTTTGTTCCACCTTTTTTATGTGAAGGCGTGCAATAATTTTCAGCTATGGTTAATTTTTCTTTAGAACATACATACAAAGAATTTATACAAACTGGTAATTCATTTGTTTATAACTTATCCAAAAATGAATGGAAAGTTCTTAAAGAGATGGGGGAACTACAAGAATTGATTTTTAAGCCTTCAGGCAAAGGGAACCATTTAGTAATAATGCATGCTAAACAATACATGGAAATGTGTATGGAACATCTTAATAATGATGAAGTGTATTCAAAAGTAACATTGTATGAATATCAAAATGCTAAGAAAGAATTCCAAAATTTACTTTTTAAAGGTTATAGACTTGGGTATTTTTCTAGATTAGATGTAGATAAGAAACTATATAATGAAAATAATTCTATGGCCTACTGTTACTGTCTACCCAAGCTTCATAAAAAATATGCATAATCCCCCAGGTAGGCCCATCATTTCTGCCACTAATTATTTTATGTAATATTGATGTATTTCTCCACAATTATTTGTTACCTTATGTTATGAAATTACTATCTTTTATTAAAGATTCTTTTAATTTTTTAGACAAAATCAAAGCTATTGAGTGGACAAAGACATGTATTGGGTATCTGTTGATGTTAGAAGTTTACTACTTTTATTCAACACCGATACGGTTTGGAAGCTGTTGGGGACAGTCCACTGAGTAATTACATATTAGAGCTGACTGATTTTTGTCTAACTAATAATTATTTTTGTTTCTGTGATGATGTTTATGTTCAAAGAATTGGCACTGCCATGGGGGCATCCTTTGCCCCTGGGTATGCCAATCTTTTTATGGGCCATTATGAGGTGGAATATCTATATAGACACCAGTTTTTTAGAACATTTGTTGTCTCTTATTATAGATAACTTCGTGTTTTTATGTAAAGGTGAGTTAGCAAATCTTCCTGTTTTCATCCGAGATTTGGATGTTAAGAGGTTTCAAATAAAATTTGATGGGGTTCAGTATAGTGATACCATTAATTTTTTCGATATAGATTTAAAAGGGGTAATTGGTGAAAAAGTTAAAACTAAAATTCATTGCAAATTTGATAACCGTAATAATTTTCTTCATAGTTCTAGCTGTCATTCATCCCATTTGTTGGATTCTTTACCTTTTGGAGAATTATATAAAGAGATGTGTACTTCAATTAACATGTTTTAAGGAGGGGTTACCATTTAAAAGATATACATAAGGCATTAGTGAAATTAAATAAACAGTTCATTTGTATCTAATAATCAAATTACTAGTTATAATAGTAAAATTAGTTGTAGTAATTTTAGAAAAGATAAACAAGAATCTAGACAGATTTATATAGTTATTTCTTATAATGTTTTTTTTTCGATGAACAAGTGAGAATTATAAAATATTTTTGGCCTTTTTATTTAAATTTAAGGAATTTTCTGATTTACTGTGTAAATTTCCTATTTTTTTCTTTTACAAGGGGCAGAAATATACAGGACATTATTGTTCACAATAAATTTGTCAAACCAGGGGAGAAGTTATGCAGCACTTTAACTATGTTGGGCACTTATGGTTGTACCAAGTGCTCAGTATGTAGATATTTAATTTTTTTTTAGTCATATTAATGGTATCCCCTTCAGTCCTAGAGGACATTTTACCTGTTTAACATCAAATGTTATTTATGTTCTCAGGTGCCCCTGCAGTCTCCTTTACATAGGTGAAACTGAGAGTTTTTAAACTGAGACTGCAGGAGCACGTCAGAGACATTAAATTAGAAAAGGTTTTTAGCCCAATTGCTATGCACTTTAAGGCATTCCATAACAGTGACCCAGAGTTTTTGAAAGCAAGTATTTTATAACAAGTTAATTGCTGTGTTGGTGAATCTGAAGTCAGAAATAAGAATAATCTTCTGTATAATGAAAGTATTTCGATTTTAAAATATGGTACTTTAAGCCCTCATGGGCTTAATACAGAATGTTCATGGAAACTAATGATTTAGTTGTTTTTTATATCCTAATTTGTGATAATGGGCTTATTTTATGAAGTAAATGTTTTGTAATAGATTCATTAATTAATTGTTGTTGATTAACTTCTGAGTGTATTTAATGGCACAGTTTCTTCTTTATGATGTACTCCTAGAAGGCATTTGTTGCCGAAGCGCTAGAGAAGTGACGTTTTCTTTCAGCTGTAATAAAGTGCTTGTTGGTATATTTTATTTGTTTTTCCTGGCCTTTTGTCGTATATTTATACAAAAAAGAATATGTCTACAGATGATCATATGACATTTATCTGTACAGCTTTATTAAGGTAATTGAATATTGACTTTTAGTTACAGACTGATTTCTGGCTTAGGAAAGAATAGCCAGTCTCAAAGCACAGTAAATGTGCATCAGTTGTCCAAGATATGGTATGTAAAGATAATCGAGCAGAATAAATGGTAGGCTAACCATTTCAATGCAGTTTTTATTTCCAGGTAACCAAATTCCAGGGTTTTCTTCTTAACTGTATATTTTTTGCTGAATAACTATTAGATGACTGAGATGTTGAGAAAGACATGGTTGCAATGTCTTTGAATTTGAAAAATCACAGTTGATTATATCCATAGGACAAGAAGTTCTTGCTCTGCTGTCTTATCTCAGTTCCAGTGGTTTACATGAGAAGGGCTTGCCTTTAGCAACCTGTAGTACCAAATGCATGCTGCTTTTAGCCACATCTGTGTCAAACAGTTGTTTTTATATCAGCCAAACTAAAAGGATGTTCAGGAAAAATATGCATAGGTGTATGCCATGAGAAAGGGCGGCACCAATAATGCCTTAATAAAGCACTGGATCACCTTCTCAAGGCACATCATTTTAGTTGTGTTCAGAAATAAACCTAGAAGCAGACATATTGAAAACTGTTTGCTGAGAAAAGAAGCCAAATGGCCCAGGCTAAATCAAAAGTTTATTTTAAAATCATCCTTAAAAATATAAGAATTTTAAATAATATCATGGTTAGGAATGAGGTCTGTGTATTTAAATGTGCAAGTTGATAGATATTGTATAAATGTAAAGTTGTCTTCCCTCAAAGTAACAGCATGACATTTTTAGAAATAGTATGTGATACAAAGTCTGCAAAGTATGCAGAAAAATATGCAGCAAACAAGTGTGATTAGCCTAGCAAAAATGTGTTTGCAGGACAGCAAGATATGCTGTGGGCTTAAAACATTAGTAACAGATGGCTATGATAACAGAGGCTTACTAAAATCATATGATAAGCTAAATACATACAAAGACTCTATTGACAGAATGGATCTAAGAAAGGGAAATGGCTAGCAGTGCAAAAAGAAATGGCTATCTTGTCACAGTGTACACCCTGGTCTTCTCAGAAACTGATATGGAAACAGAAAACTGGTGAGGTCCACAATATTCTCAGAAATTGATTAAAGGACAGAAATTGGCATGGGCCACAGTAAAGCCACAGATATGCCAAGAATGTTTCAAGAAAATTTGAACCTAGACTGTATAGAAAGTGACTAAAAACAACTGGTTGGGAGGACATTTGATCATGAATTGAGAGTCGTTTGAGGAAGTGCATTGTATCTGTCAGTAATCCATGCTGTAAAGAAAATGTTAATATGTCTGCAGTAGTCTTTGGTCGTTGTATTAAATAATATTATATTAAGCACGAATACAGTTGTACACTGTCTTAGTCTGTTGTTTGCTATTTTAACACATAGTAGAGTGCTTCTGGTTGGTAGCAGCTGAAACTGAATTTTGTCAATGTGTGCAGTGTGTACATATGTTTGTATCTCTGTGTGTATATTTGCTGTGGTGTACATAATGGCATCACATCTCAACTTTTAGCTGAAGAGTACTTTTCACAGTCTCACTTCATTTTTAGTCCAGTGTCATTTCTAAAGCAGCACAGAGCAGCCGAGTAGGTGATTAGTTTACTAACTGAACGTCTTTATTAATATAACGAAATACAAAACTACTGTTTTGTTTACTTCAATAAATTCTTTCTCTTTTTTCTTATTTATTTTTTAATTGCTGATAGCAAGAATGTGATGAGGTATACACAGGAAGGAATAGAAAACCTAACATGCATGATGTTTCAGTGTTTGATTTTTCTATCTTTCTCAAGCTCACACACATTTCCAAGAGTTATAACTAATATAGTTTCTTGAATTGATGATGTTAAAATTCCTTTTAGTATGGCTGTGTCTGCTTGGAAGTTTTCTGCATCTATATCAGTGGATAAACTGGAAAAAGAATAATAATAGTACTTAAATAATCAGTTTATCATGAAAATATTAAATCAGTACACAACGGATATAAATTTACAAAATGTTCAGCTACAGCATCAGTTCAGTTTTGACTGCAGACTTAGCTCAGTGATAATTCCACAATGATTTTATGCATTTAAAGCACCAATGAAAGTCCTCTTTCCCAAATATGACAAAATATGTGTTATTTATGCTACAATCTCACCTACATGACAGTCCACATCTATTAAATTATATGACTTTTTCAAATTCATATGGTAGCTTCTATCAAATATATAACAATAACATTCTTATTGTATCCACTAATCTAAATGAGGACTCTCCTTGATTGATCCTTGTTTGGGTTCTTCTTCTTCCCCAGTTAAACCCTGGCAAAAAAACTTGGATGATCCTGCTCTTGGGATGTGCCTGTCACAGCTCTGATGCATGTCCCGGTATAATACACCTGAAACATAAGAGCACTCGCCCTGAGTTCACCATCTAACCACTGACAACTAGCAATCCTCCCACTTCTTATTCTTTCGGCTTTTCCCGGTTAGGGGTCGCCACAGCGGATCACCTGTCCGCTCATGATTGGCAATGGAGTTTTACGGTGTCGAGTTGCCAGCCCAGCGCCCAACCTTCCACAGAAGGCACACACACGCACACACTCACACCTAGGGCCAATTTAGAGTGTTCAATCCACTTGCAGCATGTCTTTTGGATGTGGGAGGAAACCGGAGCACCCGGAGGAAACCCACGCGACCACAGGGAGGACATGCAGACTCCACACAGAAGGCACCCCAGCCGAGAATCGAACCGGAGAACCTCTTGCTGTGAGGTGGCAACGCTAACCACTGCACCACCGTGGCCGCCCTAATCCTCCCACTGCAATCAAAAAATCACAATGAAGATTTGACATATAAACTAAAAGGTAATATGGAATTATATACTTTGGTAACTTAAAGGAATTTTTAAGACTACAGCCTGGAAAACAGATACACTTCAAACTTAGAAGTGGAATTAGAGTATGCCTTACCCACTAAGTAGCATACTCTTAGTATCTGTTATATCTAAGGTCAACAACTCTCCAAGATGGGCCTTTGGTTGAGTTGAATCCCAAGCAGTAAACCAGGGCATGAAGCAAACTGAAGGACTGTAGAGAAGCAGGGATTTGAAAGATGAGTCTTGAAGTAGTGACGTACCAATAAAGCCTTTACATGGTCACATTTGAGACAATAATTATTGATGATGTCTCCCAAATATGCAACAAAATCTAGAAGATTTAGGATTTTTGCTTGGAAATGTTAACATAGATATTTTTATACCCCAAGTAGACTCCAGTGAATTTTTCCTCAGGTAGACAGCAAATGTTGGAGGTGTGATGAGGAAGAAAGAGGTAATTGGGAACATATTTTCTGGGAGTGCACTGAGTTGGCAAACTTTAAAAATTTCCTGTGAGATGTACTGTTGGAGATGCTGGGTGGGCAGATTGGTGTGATGAGGGAGATGATTTTTCTGAGCTATAATACAGAATTGGAATTGCCTAGATATGGTAAAGCCTTGCTGTCTCTAATTATGGTGGCTGCCAAAAAACAATTACTAGAAAATGGAAATCAGAATCTAAACCAACTATATTAAAAGTATTAAATGTACTAGCAGAGATAAAACAACTGTAATTGAGATGTTTAGAAAATGGTAGGAGCAAATTACATAGAGAAAAAATGGGAATTGTGGGAACAACGCATACAGGGGAAGAATGAGGTGTAAAAGAAGGCAGGACTTAAATGAGCTACGTAATGTTTGACTGAAAAGTATTGGGCAGATTATAAGTGATGTATAATGTTTGCAACTGGGAGTGTGTCAGTATGGTTTGTGATGTAAAATGCTTGAAATTAGGATTGTGTGAGGGTAGTTTCTCTTAATTTATAAATGTATGATTGCTTATGTCATAAGTGATAATAATAAAGATGTTTCTTGTTGAAAAAGGGCAGGAATTGAATAATGAATGTAATGCTGCTTAGGTTATATGATATATATAGCAATATATGTGAAGCATAATGTTGTTAATTTTAACTTGTTAAGACAGTTTGATTACTTTTATATAAATGTAAATGTGCCTATGTCACAAGTGATAATTCAATAAAGGTATTAAAAAAAAAATAATAATAATAATTGATGAAGGCATTCACCGAAGACAAAATTCTTGAAGCAAGCACTGAAAGTCAGTGAAGGAGGCATTGATCATAGCATTATCTAGTGGGTAGCTGGCCACCTAATGGCAACAGATAATGCAGTTGGCAATCCAATTGGAAAATGTCTGATCACATCCAAGAGCCCTTCCGTCTCTGGAAACTGGAAGCAAACAATAATTCTGTCTTCCTAAACTTGCACATATGGGTCTAGTCATGCAGCATCAAGTATACCAAAGCATGCATTTTATCTACTTTATTTGCCATATTTGTACTTCTTCCTGTTATGCCATTGCACATACTCTCCCTTAATTTAACATATCCTAGTCTTGACTAAGTAATCCTTTAAAACAAACCTACTATTATGCCCCATCAATGTAATATGGCAAGCTCAGCAACAGCAGAAATGTACAGTCACTAATTTCAATTTAGCCAAATGCCAACATTATCCTGGCTTGCCATAAAAATTAAAAAAATAAAAAATACCATACCCATTAAAAAGTCCAGTCTACTGCAGCTCATACAACAGGTATGAAGTAGATGATCGACTATATTTCAGGGTTCAGAAGAGTAAAAGACAACAGCTGAAGCTTGTGACTCAGTGCCTGCTATCAACTGGCCAATGAAAACTAAAGAGACTTGGCTTGTATGTCTGAACAAGTTTCAAAGAAGCATGCATAACTAAAATGTGGGGTGAACGGCAATTTTTTTTTTCTAAATTTTAATTGGCTGGACTTAGATTAAACTTCTTACAGTGGTGCAACTAAAGCTCAAAGAGTAAAAAGTCAACTGTTTTTTCCTTTTATACTCTGAGCAACCACAGTAGAGAAACACGGAGGAAAGACCTTGTGTAGCTGACTACTGATGTAGCATGGCAGGAAGGAGATTGCTTGAAAAGGAACCAGAAATTAATATAAAGGCAGTCTGTAAAGTGCAGGCAGGTCAGAATTTCTTGTTTACTTACAGCAACCACTTTGTTACTCTGCCCAAAAAAGAATGTATCAAAAGGTTAGTGTGTGTGTGTGTGTGTGTGTGTGTGTGTGTGTGGAGTACAATTGCTTTTTAATCATACCTTTCCTGTTACAGTGTTAGAAACCCAAAACATTTGTAGAAACTAAAAAAAGGCTTATTTAAACCTATGTAGTTGACCTCATAAAATGCAATTTCAGTCTTACTGTCCGTATTTGCATTTTATATTGTGTATTTTTTCACAAGAGAAGGGATGAAAGGGTATTCTCTTGGCTCAGGATTGGAATTTGGACAGGTGTAACAAACAGCTGAATTATCTAAGGATCACTGTAGCAGAGGGAAATACTTTTGCACACCCTATCCAATACTTTAGACTTCTTGTCTGGCAGCAAGATGGCAAAATGCTTTGGCCTCTAGGTCTGCCACAGGACTAAGATGATGATGATATCTAGGCTGCCTTGTAAAAAAATCTCAGTCCATTCATTTGAAGGGCTATAGATGTTATTTACTGTTGTGAGCACTGCCGAGTCAGAATCTTGGAGCTTCTAAGATGAACACATTACATCCTTCATGACACACTCGGTGGTGAGGATGACCTGCAGCAACTTTTCTTCTTCCCCAGTACTAAAGTATTTCTGGGATGAAGGAATTGGAGCAAAAGACCTGTCATTTCTGGACTGCAGGAGCTTCTAGGCTTCTCCACAGATGAGGGTCATCTGGTTAGGAGTTGCTGGAGGGGGGCGCTTTCTCTTTATCCTTCTCTAAAATAATGGCTCCTAGGTCAACTGACTCCTCTTTGGAAGCTGAAGGGAAGAGAGGGTTACATACATTATTG
This sequence comes from Protopterus annectens, assembly GCF_019279795.1. Lineage (NCBI taxonomy): Eukaryota > Metazoa > Chordata > Ceratodontiformes > Protopteridae > Protopterus > Protopterus annectens. The sequence continues at coordinate 850,085,457 of NC_056725.1, forward strand.
TAGTATGAGTTACATTGGATTTTTTTAAAATCCTAGAACACAACTCGAAATTATTAAAAACAGGAAACAAATTTTGCATGGGGCATGCCCCTGCACCACCAAGACCCCTTTATTTATATATAAAGTCCACAGTCACATGGGGGCAAAAAACCCTACTATAGCACAACTGATTCCACCCAATATAAGTGAATCAACTTTTGCCAAACTGTAATTAAAAATATGGCAAAAAGATGCTCAATAATACTATCCCTCCAAGTGTGAAATAACCAGGACAGAGGCATTAGTGCCTATGGCCTGAGAAAGTATGTGCTTAGACATGGCCATAAGCGCAGTTAAGTGAACACCAGGTGCCAGATGACAAGGCATCAGCACCTGGAGATTTACTAACCAAAAACAGCATGAGAACTTGAAAGGTCTGTACCAGGCTTAATGCTGGCATCAGACCATGCTCCCTAAAAGTGTGTTCCTGCACCAGTGTAGACACGTCCCAACAAACCTCAAACAGTTGTCATAAAACTACAGCCTGAATTGTGGACATTTGTAGAGGGAGAGTTGGTGGACCCTCCTCAGCATTTAGCCCTGCTGAACCTATAAGTAGACCTGAAGAGAAAATTCTCCAATCCAAGTTCTACCAGTGTACTGCAGCCAGGTATCTGAAAGAGTTGCTCCCCAGGATCAGGCCAGTTGCAGACATACTCTCTGATCAGCCAGGAAATGAGCAGTGCTTACATCCCAGGATATATTCCCCTAAGGTGATTACTGGGTTTGCAACTCCTTCTGCCCTTTCATCATCTGCTGAAGTGAAGGATCGCTAAGAATTCAACCTCTTGAAAGTCAAGAGTAAGGTCACAACAAGTGGGGACTAATGTTCCATTATGATATCAGAGTTATTTCCAAGAGGGTGTGACCAATGTCCATCTTTTGACTCTAACCTTTTGGCGATGCTCCAGCAGAGACTTGGGATCCTCCTACTGATCCCTTGTGCTGCTTGTGTTCAACCATTGCTATTCTACAGATATTGAACTTGGCCAGGAACTTCTCCTTCCTACATGTACTAAGTGACTGAGTGGAAACATTAGTAATTGACAGTGCTTGCTTCACATTTCACATCTTGTTCTCCTCTGCGGCAATGCAGATATGCTGGAGTAGGTCTTCTCTCATTATGTGGAGACCATATGAACAACTTGAAGGCTTTGATGCAATAAATTGGAAAACATTTCCATAAAACAGGTCAGGACAAAGGTACAAAGCAGTAGAAAAGTACTGGTGAACTCTGGTGCTAGGTATCTTGTTTTACTGCAATATGTGGGTATCATAATATCTACCAGCATAAGGAATAAATTTCCCTACAGCAGGGGAGCTTCAAAGAAAAGAAATGCAAAATTGGAGTAAAAGAGGAGATAAAACCCATTGCAAACTCACAAAGGAAGGTCTGATTGCTGAAATTTCCTGTGGTGCACAGTTCTATTAGTGAAATGCTTGAGCAGTAGAATCAAGAGTTGACCCCTTCTTATTTACTGAAGTATAATGCATTGTCACAGTATCCAAGTATGGCTTAGTAAGACCAGGTTACCATATCCTAGAAGGCTAACACACCCTGACAAACTGCTTATCCAAAATTTCGACTCTTCCAGTGACCCAAGACCCTAAATTATGAGGATTACTATATAAGACCCTAGACCTTTTCAGTGGTATTCTTCTGGCTATACTAATACTTGGCTCTGAAGGAAGAAAAATTATTCTCTTATGATGGCCTATATACACAGTCTGATGTTAAGATCTTGGCAGGATTCATTTACCTTCCAAGATGGCAAATCTACTGGGTATTCCGAGACCAATCGAAGCTCCTAATTTTCAGTCTTCCATTAAGCCCTTCTGAGATGGAAGAAACAATCAGGTCCAGGATTTGCAAAAAGTAAAGAAATGAAAAAAAAGTTACTTTTTGCTCATGGTGGACTGCGCCAGAGAAACAGTCTGGCAGGTTTCAGGACGTTCAGTAGTAATCCTAGAAAAGTTTTCATTTGGGATGCTTCAGTGTAGTCTTGTGAAAGCTGATTGTGATCTCCAGTGTTTCAAATTGGCAAATGGTTCTGCCCCTTCTAGAGAGAAGAGATTTTTCTGAAGATGGTCCTATCAATCAGTTGCTTAAAGAAGGGAATCTACAGGTTCCTTTTCTTCACAGGTATGTCACCTTATAAGTCTGATACAAAGTGTGGCTATGAAGTTCAGATAAAGTAGCAAGTTCTTAGGGCGGCCGCAGTGGTGCAGCGTTTAGAGTTGCCACCTCACAGCAAGAGGTTCTCCGGTTCGATCCTCGGCTGGGGTGCCTTCTGTGTGAAGTCTGCATGTCCTCCCTGTGGTCGCGTGGGTTTCCTCCAGGTGCTCTGGTTTCCTCCCACATCCCAAAGACATGCTGTAGGTGGATTGGACACTAAATTGGCCCTAGGTGTGAGTGCATGCATGTGTGTTCCTTCTGTGGAAGGTTGGGTGCCGGGCTGGCAACTCAACACCGTAAAACTCCACTGCCAATCACGAGCGGACAGGTGATCTGCTGTGGCGACCCCTAACCGGGAAAAGCCGAAAGAAGAAGAAAGACTACAGACCAAGTTCTTAGCTGAACATATATATATATTTTTTGTTTGCTCTCTACTATAAAAAAGATCCAGCACATAAGGTGAGCTGTTATGTAAAAGGAAATCTTCTATAATATCCGTAGCAAAAAATAGTTCCCCTTCTTGCTTTAGGCAACAAATATGGAAAGGTCAATAATACACTTCTAGTACTGAAACTCAGAGCTGAGTGCCAGTCTCTGTCATTTTTGGAATTGGGATAACCAAGAATAGCAACTTTTTAGCTTTTGACAGGAAATTGGTTTCCATGGCTTGTTTAGAAAGAAGAAAAAAGACTTTCAGAACCAGAAGTACACACACTGTACTTAGGTAAGCTGCAGTAGGGGAGATTAAAAGGTGGAAGGCCAGTCCACAGTTGGGTTCATCAGCCTCGAGGTTTTAGTGGCTGAACAGTTCAGTAGTTTGCTGGTGTCGCATTCTAACTGCTACTTCTGGAAGAGAGACAATGTTTGGACAATCCATCACCCCCACGCTGACTACTTGGGTGATACAGTGGCAGGCTTCCTTGGTTGTAAGTTCTTCAGTGATACCTATATCTAGTTGATTTTTTT